>NW_027184970.1:0-52331 GCF_040668555.2 Bombus flavifrons
TAACGTTATACGTTATAACGTAATACTATATAACGTTATACGTTATATGGTGATACTATATAACGTTATAACGTAATGCTATATAACGTTATACGTTATATGGTAATACTATATAACGTTAAACGTTATAACGTAATACTATATAACGTTATACGTTATATGGTAATACTATATAACGTTATACGTTATAACGTAATACTATATAACGTTATACGTTACATGGTGATACTATATATCGTTATACGTTATAGCGTAATACTATATAATGTTATACGTTATAACGTAATACTATATAACGTTATACGTTATACCGTAATGCTATATAACGTTATACGTTATATGGTAATACTATATAACGTTAAACGTTATAATGTAATACTATATAACGTTATACGTTATAACGTAATACTATATAACGTTATACGTTATAACGTAATACTGTATAACGTTATACGTTATAACGTAATACTATATAGCGTTATACGTTACATGGTGATACTATATAACGTTATACGTTATAACGTAATAGTAAATAACGTTATACGTTATATGGTAATACTATATAACGTTATACGTCATAACGTAATACTATATAACGTTATACGTTATAACGTAATACTATATAACGTTATACGTTATATGGTGATACTATATAACGTTATAACGTAATACTATATAACGTTATACGTTATAACGTAATACTATATAACGTTATACGTTATATGGTAATACTATATAACGTTATACGTTATAACGTAATACTACATAAAGTTATACGTTATAACGTAATACTATATAGCGTTATACGTTACATGGTGATACTATATAACGTTATACGTTATAACGTAATAGTAAATAACGTTATACGTTATATGGTAATACTATATAACGTTATACGTCATAACGTAACACTATATAACGTTATACGTTATAACGAAATACTATATAACGTTATACGTTATATGGTGATACTATATAACGTTATAACGTAATACTATATAACGTAATACGTTATAACTTAATACTATATAACGTTATACGTTATAATGTAATACTATATAAAGTTATACGTTATAACTTAATACTATATAACGTTTAACGTTACATGGTGATACTATATACCGTTATAGGTTATAGCGTAATACTATATAATGTTATACGTTATAACGTAATACTATATAACGTTATACGTTACATGGTGATACTATATAACGTTATACGTTATAACGTAATAGTAAATAACGTTATACGTTATATGGTAATACTATATAACGTTATACGTCATAACGTAATACTATATAACGTTATACGTCACAACGTAAAACTATATACCGTTTTACGTTATAACGTAATACTATATAACGTTATACGTCACAACGTAATACTATATAACGTTATACGTTATAACGTAATACTATATAACGTTATACGTTACATGGTGATACTATATAACGTTATACGTCATAACGTAATACTATATAACGTTATACGTTATAACGTAATACTATATAACGTTATACGTTATATGGTGATACTATATAACGTTATAACGTAATACTATATAACGTTATACGTTATAACGTAATACTATATAACGTTATACGTTATATGGTGATACTATATAACGTTATAACGTAATACTATATAACGTTATACGTTATAACGTAATACTATATAACGTTATATGTCATAACGTAATACTATATAACGTTATACGTCACAACGTAAAACTATATAACGTTTTACGTTATAACGTAATACTATATAACGTTATACGTCATAACGTAATACTATATAACGTTATACGTTATAACGTAATACTATATAACGTTATACGTTATATGGTAATACTATATAACGTTATACGTTATAACGTAATACTATATAACGTTATACGTTATAACGTAATACTGTATAACGTTATACGTTATAACGTAATACTATATAACGTTATACGATATAACGTAATACTATATAACGTTATACGTTATGAGGTGATACTATATAACGTTATAACGTAATACTATATAACGTTATACGTTATAACGTAATACTATATAACGTTATACGTTATAACGTAATACTGTATAACGTTATACGTCATAACGTAATACTATATAACGTTATACGTTATAACGGAATACTATATAACGTTATACGTCATAACGTAATACTATATAACGTTATACGTCACAACGTAAAACTATATAACGTTATACGTTATAACGTAATACTATATAACGTTATACGTCACAACGTAATACTATATAATGTTATACGTTATAACGTAATACTATATAACGTTATACGTTATATGGTAATACTATATAACGTTATACGTTATAACGTAATACTATATAACGTTATACGTTATACCGTAATGCTATATAACGTTATACGTTATATGGTAATACTATATAACGTTAAACGTTATAATGTAATACTATATAACGTTATACGTTATAACGTAATACTATATAACGTTATACGTCACAACGTAATACTATATAACGTTATACGTTATAACGTAATACTATATAACGTTATACGTTATATGGTAATACTATATAACGTTATACGTTATAACGTAATACTATATAACGTTATACGTTATAACGTAATACTGTATAACGTTATACGTTATAACGTAATACTATATAACGTTATACGATATAACGTAATACTATATAACGTTATACGTTATGAGGTGATACTATATAACGTTATAACGTAATACTATATAACGTTATACGTTATATGGTGATACTATATAACGTTATAACGTAATACTATTTAACGTTATACGTTATAACGTAATACTATATAACGTTATACGTCATAACGTAATACTATATAACGTTATACGTCACAACGTAAAACTATATAACGTTATACGTTATAACGTAATACTATATAACGTTATACGTCACAACGTAATACTATATAACGTTATACGTTATAACGTAATACTATATAACGTTATACGTTATAACGTAATAGTAAAAAACGTTATACGTTATATGGTAATACTATATAACGTTATACGTCATAACGTATTACTATATAACGTTATACGTTATAACGTAATACTATATAACGTTATACGTTATATGGTGATACTATATAACGTTATAACGTAATGCTATATAACGTTATACGTTATATGGTAATACTATATAACGTTAAACGTTATAACGTAATACTATATAACGTTATACGTTATATGGTAATACTATATAACGTTATACGTTATAACGTAATACTATATAACGTTATACGTTACATGGTGATACTATATATCGTTATACGTTATAGCGTAATACTATATAATGTTATACGTTATAACGTAATACTATATAACGTTATACGTTATACCGTAATGCTATATAACGTTATACGTTATATGGTAATACTATATAACGTTAAACGTTATAATGTAATACTATATAACGTTATACGTTATAACGTAATACTATATAACGTTATACGTTATAACGTAATACTGTATAACGTTATACGTTATAACGTAATACTATATAGCGTTATACGTTACATGGTGATACTATATAACGTTATACGTTATAACGTAATAGTAAATAACGTTATACGTTATATGGTAATACTATATAACGTTATACGTCATAACGTAATACTATATAACGTTATACGTTATAACGTAATACTATATAACGTTATACGTTATATGGTGATACTATATAACGTTATAACGTAATACTATATAACGTTATACGTTATAACGTAATACTATATAACGTTATACGTTATATGGTAATACTATATAACGTTATACGTTATAACGTAATACTACATAAAGTTATACGTTATAACGTAATACTATATAGCGTTATACGTTACATGGTGATACTATATAACGTTATACGTTATAACGTAATAGTAAATAACGTTATACGTTATATGGTAATACTATATAACGTTATACGTCATAACGTAACACTATATAACGTTATACGTTATAACGAAATACTATATAACGTTATACGTTATATGGTGATACTATATAACGTTATAACGTAATACTATATAACGTAATACGTTATAACTTAATACTATATAACGTTATACGTTATAATGTAATACTATATAAAGTTATACGTTATAACTTAATACTATATAACGTTTAACGTTACATGGTGATACTATATACCGTTATAGGTTATAGCGTAATACTATATAATGTTATACGTTATAACGTAATACTATATAACGTTATACGTTACATGGTGATACTATATAACGTTATACGTTATAACGTAATAGTAAATAACGTTATACGTTATATGGTAATACTATATAACGTTATACGTCATAACGTAATACTATATAACGTTATACGTCACAACGTAAAACTATATACCGTTTTACGTTATAACGTAATACTATATAACGTTATACGTCACAACGTAATACTATATAACGTTATACGTTATAACGTAATACTATATAACGTTATACGTTACATGGTGATACTATATAACGTTATACGTCATAACGTAATACTATATAACGTTATACGTTATAACGTAATACTATATAACGTTATACGTTATATGGTGATACTATATAACGTTATAACGTAATACTATATAACGTTATACGTTATAACGTAATACTATATAACGTTATACGTTATATGGTGATACTATATAACGTTATAACGTAATACTATATAACGTTATACGTTATAACGTAATACTATATAACGTTATACGTCATAACGTAATACTATATAACGTTATACGTCACAACGTAAAACTATATAACGTTTTACGTTATAACGTAATACTATATAACGTTATACGTCATAACGTAATACTATATAACGTTATACGTTATAACGTAATACTATATAACGTTATACGTTATATGGTAATACTATATAACGTTATACGTTATAACGTAATACTATATAACGTTATACGTTATAACGTAATACTGTATAACGTTATACGTTATAACGTAATACTATATAACGTTATACGATATAACGTAATACTATATAACGTTATACGTTATGAGGTGATACTATATAACGTTATAACGTAATACTATATAACGTTATACGTTATAACGTAATACTATATAACGTTATACGTTATAACGTAATACTGTATAACGTTATACGTCATAACGTAATACTATATAACGTTATACGTTATAACGTAATACTATATAACGTTATACGTCATAACGTAATACTATATAACGTTATACGTCACAACGTAAAACTATATAACGTTATACGTTATAACGTAATACTATATAACGTTATACGTCACAACGTAATACTATATAATGTTATACGTTATAACGTAATACTATATAACGTTATACGTTATATGGTAATACTATATAACGTTATACGTTATAACGTAATACTATATAACGTTATACGTTATAACGTAATACTGTATAACGTTATACGATATAACGTAATACTATATAACGTTATACGTTATATGGTGATACTATGTAACGTTATAACGTAATACTATATAACGTTATACGTTATAACGTAATACTATATAACGTTATACGTTATAACGTAATACTGTATAACGTTATACGTTATAACGTAATACTATATAGCGTTATACGTTACATGGTGATACTATATAACGTTATACGTTATAACGTAATAGTAAATAACGTTATACGTTATATGGTAATACTATATAACGTTATACGTCATAACGTAATACTATATAACGTTATACGTTATAACGTAATACTATATAACGTTATACGTTATATGGTGATACTATATAACGTTAAACGTTATAACGTAATACTATATAACGTTATACGTTATATGGTGATACTATATAACGTTATAACGTAATACTATATAACGTTATACGTTATAACGTAATACTATATAACGTTATACGTCATAACGTAATACTATATAACGTTATACGTCACAACGTAAAACTATATAACGTTATACGTTATAACGTAATACTATATAACGTTATACGTTATAACGTAATACTGTATAACGTTATACGTCATAACGTAATACTATATAACGTTATACGTTATAACGTAATACTATATAACGTTATACGTCATAACGTAATACTATATAACGTTATACGTCACAACGTAAAACTATATAACGTTATACGTTATAACGTAATACTATATAACGTTATACGTCACAACGTAATACTATATAACGTTATACGTTATAACGTAATACTATATAACGTTATACGTTATATGGTAATACTATATAACGTTATACGTTATAACGTAATACTATATAACGTTATACGTTATAACGTAATACTGTATAACGTTATACGATATAACGTAATACTATATAACGTTATACGTTATATGGTGATACTATGTAACGTTATAACGTAATACTATATAACGTTATACGTTATAACGTAATACTATATAACGTTATACGTTATAACGTAATACTGTATAACGTTATACGTTATAACGTAATACTATATAGCGTTATACGTTACATGGTGATACTATATAACGTTATACGTTATAACGTAATAGTAAATAACGTTATACGTTATATGGTAATACTATATAACGTTATACGTCATAACGTAATACTATATAACGTTATACGTTATAACGTAATACTATATAACGTTATACGTTATATGGTGATACTATATAACGTTAAACGTTATAACGTAATACTATATAACGTTATACGTTATATGGTGATACTATATAACGTTATAACGTAATACTATATAACGTTATACGTTATAACGTAATACTATATAACGTTATACGTCATAACGTAATACTATATAACGTTATACGTCACAACGTAAAACTATATAACGTTATACGTTATAACGTAATACTATATAACGTTATACGTCACAACGTAATACTATATAACGTTATACGTTATAACGTAATACTATATAACGTTATACGTTATAACGTAATAGTAAAAAACGTTATACGTTATATGGTAATACTATATAACGTTATACGTCATAACGTATTACTATATAACGTTATACGTTATAACGTAATACTATATAACGTTATACGTTATATGGTGATACTATATAACGTTATAACGTAATGCTATATAACGTTATACGTTATATGGTAATACTATATAACGTTAAACGTTATAACGTAATACTATATAACGTTATACGTTATATGGTAATACTATATAACGTTATACGTTATAACGTAATACTATATAACGTTATACGTTACATGGTGATACTATATATCGTTATACGTTATAGCGTAATACTATATAATGTTATACGTTATAACGTAATACTATATAACGTTATACGTTATACCGTAATGCTATATAACGTTATACGTTATATGGTAATACTATATAACGTTAAACGTTATAATGTAATACTATATAACGTTATACGTTATAACGTAATACTATATAACGTTATACGTTATAACGTAATACTGTATAACGTTATACGTTATAACGTAATACTATATAGCGTTATACGTTACATGGTGATACTATATAACGTTATACGTTATAACGTAATAGTAAATAACGTTATACGTTATATGGTAATACTATATAACGTTATACGTCATAACGTAATACTATATAACGTTATACGTTATAACGTAATACTATATAACGTTATACGTTATATGGTGATACTATATAACGTTATAACGTAATACTATATAACGTTATACGTTATAACGTAATACTATATAACGTTATACGTTATATGGTAATACTATATAACGTTATACGTTATAACGTAATACTACATAAAGTTATACGTTATAACGTAATACTATATAGCGTTATACGTTACATGGTGATACTATATAACGTTATACGTTATAACGTAATAGTAAATAACGTTATACGTTATATGGTAATACTATATAACGTTATACGTCATAACGTAATACTATATAACGTTATACGTTATAACGTAATACTATATAACGTTATACGTTATATGGTGATACTATATAACGTTATAACGTAATACTATATAACGTAATACGTTATAACTTAATACTATATAACGTTATACGTTATAACGTAATACTATATAAAGTTATACGTTATAACTTAATACTATATAACGTTTAACGTTACATGGTGATACTATATACCGTTATAGGTTATAGCGTAATACTATATAATGTTATACGTTATAACGTAATACTATATAACGTTATACGTTACATGGTGATACTATATAACGTTATACGTTATAACGTAATAGTAAATAACGTTATACGTTATATGGTAATACTATATAACGTTATACGTCATAACGTAATACTATATAACGTTATACGTCACAACGTAAAACTATATAACGTTTTACGTTATAACGTAATACTATATAACGTTATACGTCACAACGTAATACTATATAACGTTATACGTTATAACGTAATACTATATAACGTTATACGTTACATGGTGATACTATATAACGTTATACGTCATAACGTAATACTATATAACGTTATACGTTATAACGTAATACTATATAACGTTATACGTTATATGGTGATACTATATAACGTTATAACGTAATACTATATAACGTTATACGTTATAACGTAATACTATATAACGTTATACGTTATATGGTGATACTATATAACGTTATAACGTAATACTATATAACGTTATACGTTATAACGTAATACTATATAACGTTATACGTCATAACGTAATACTATATAACGTTATACGTCACAACGTAAAACTATATAACGTTTTACGTTATAACGTAATACTATATAACGTTATACGTCATAACGTAATACTATATAACGTTATACGTTATAACGTAATACTATATAACGTTATACGTTATAACGTAATACTATATAACGTTATACGTTATATGGTGATACTATATAACGTTATAACGTAATGCTATATAACGTTATACGTTACATGGCGATACTATATATCGTTATACGTTATAGCGTAATACTATATAATGTTATACGTTATAACGTAATACTATATAACGTTATACGTTATACCGTAATACTATATAACGTTATACGTCATAACGTAATACTATATAACGTTATACGTTATAACGTAATACTATATAACGTTATACGTTATAACGTAATACTATATAACGTTATACGTTATAACGTAATACTATATAACGTTATACGTTATACCGTAATACTATATAACGTTATACGTCATAACGTAATACTATATAACGTTATACGTTATAACGTAATACTATATAACGTTTTACGTTATAACGTAATACTATATAACGTTATACGTCACAACGTAATACTATATAACGTTATACGTTATAACGTAATACTATATAACGTTATACGTTACATGGTGATACTATATAACGTTATACGTCATAACGTAATACTATATAACGTTATACGTTATAACGTAATACTATATAACGTTATACGTTATATGGTGATACTATATAACGTTATAACGTAATACTATATAACGTTATACGTTATAACGTAATACTATATAACGTTATACGTTATATGGTGATACTATATAACGTTATAACGTAATACTATATAACGTTATACGTTATAACGTAATACTATATAACGTTATACGTCATAACGTAATACTATATAACGTTATACGTTATAACGTAATACTATATAACGTTATACGTTATATGGTAATACTATATAACGTTATACGTTATAACGTAATACTATATAACGTTATACGTTATAACGTAATACTGTATAACGTTATACGATATAACGTAATACTATATAACGTTATACGTTATATGGTGATACTATGTAACGTTATAACGTAATACTATATAACGTTATACGTTATAACGTAATACTATATAACGTTATACGTTATAACGTAATACTGTATAACGTTATACGTTATAACGTAATACTATATAGCGTTATACGTTACATGGTGATACTATATAACGTTATACGTTATAACGTAATAGTAAATAACGTTATACGTTATAACGTAATAGTAAATAACGTTATACGTTATATGGTAATACTATATAACGTTATACGTCATAACGTAATACTATATAACGTTATACGTTATAACGTAATACTATATAACGTTATACGTTATAACTTAATACTATATAACGTTATACGTTATAACGTAATACTATATAACGTTATACGTTACATGGTGATACTATATAACGTTATACGTTATAACGTAATACTATATAACGTTATACGTTATAACGTAATACTGTATAACGTTATACGTTATAACGTAATACTATATAACGTTATACGATATAACGTAATACTATATAACGTTATACGTTATATGGTGATACTATATAACGTTATAACGTAATACTATATAACGTTATACGTTATAACGTAATACTATATAACGTTATACGTTATAACGTAATACTGTATAACGTTATACGTTATAACGTAATACTATATAGCGTTATACGTTACATGGTGATACTATATAACGTTATACGTTATAACGTAATAGTAAATAACGTTATACGTTATATGGTAATACTATATAACGTTATACGTCATAACGTAATACTATATAACGTTATACGTTATAACGTAATACTATATAACGTTATACGTTATATGGTGATACTATATAACGTTATAACGTAATACTATATAACGTTATACGTTATAACTTAATACTATATAACGTTATACGTTATAACGTAATACTATATAACGTTATACGTTATAACGTAATACTATATAACGTTATACGTTATAACGTAATACTATATAACGTTATACGTTATAACGTAATGCTATATAACGTTATACGTTACATGGTGATACTATATAACGTTATAACGTAATAGTATATAACGTTATACGTTATACCGTAATACTATATAACGTTATAAGTTATATGGTAATACTATATAAAGTTAAACGTTATAACGTAATACTATATAACGTTATACGTTACATGGTGATACTATATAACGTTATACGTTATAACGTAATACTATATATCGTTATACGTTATATGGTGATACTATATAACGTTATAACGTAATACTATATAACGTTATACGTTATAACGTAATACTATAAAAAGTTATACGATATAACGTAATACTATATAACGTTATACGTTATATGGTGATACTATATATCGTTATAACGTAATGCTATATAACGTTATACGTTATAACGTAATACTATATAACGTTATACTATATAACGTTATACGTTATATGGTAATACTATATAACGTTATACGTTATAACGTAATACTATATAACGTTATACGTTATAACGTAATACTATATAAAGTTATACGTTATAACTTAATACTATATAACGTTATACGTTACATGGCGATACTATATATCGTTATACGTTATAGCGTAATACTATATAATGTTATACGTTATAACGTAATACTATATAACGTTATACGTTATACCGTAATACTATATAACGTTATACGTCATAACGTAATACTATATAACGTTATACGTTATAACGTAATACTATATAACGTTATACGTTATAACGTAATACTATATAACGTTATACGTTATAACGTAATACTATATAACGTTATACGTTATATGGTGATACTATATAACGTTATAACGTAATGCTATATAACGTTATACGTTACATGGTGATACTATATAACGTTATAACGTAATAGTATATAACGTTATACGTTATACCGTAATACTATATAACGTTATACGTTATAACGTAATACTATATAACGTTATACGTTATAACGTAATACTATATAACGTTATACGTCACAACGTAATACTATATAACGTTATACGTTATAACGTAATACTATATAACGTTATACGTTATATGGTAATACTATATAACGTTATACGTTATAACGTAATACTACATAAAGTTATACGTTATAACGTAATACTATATAACGTTATACGTTATAACGTAATACTATATAACGTTATACGTTATAACGTAATACTACATAACGTTATACGTTATAACGTAATACTATATAACGTTATACGTTATATGGTGATACTATATAACGTTATAACGTAATGCTATATAACGTTATACGTTATAACGTAATACTATATAACGTTATACGTTATAACGTAATACTATATAACGTTATACGTTATATGGTGATACTATATAACGTTATAACGTAATGCTATATAACGTTATACGTTATAACGTAATACTATATAACGTTATACTATATAACGTTATACGTTATATGGTAATACTATATAACGTTATACGTTATAACGTAATACTATATAACGTTATACGTTATACCGTAATACTATATAACGTTATACGTCATAACGTAATACTATATAACGTTATACGTCATAACGTAATACTATATAACGTTATACGTTATAACGTAATACTATATAACGTTATACGTTATAACTTAATACTATATAACGTTATACGTTATAACGTAATACTATATAACGTTATACGTTATAACGTAATACTATATAACGTTATACGTTATAGCGTAATACTATATAACGTTATACGTTATAACGTAATACTATATAACCTTATACGTTATATGGTGATACTATATAACGTTATAACGTAATGCTATATAACGTTATACGTTATAACGTAATACTATATAACGTTATACTATATAACGTTATACGTTATATGGTAATACTATATAACGTTATACGTTATATGGTAATACTATATAACGTTATACGTTATAACGTAATACTATATAACGTTATACGTTATAACGTAATACTATATAACGTTATACGTCACAACGTAATACTATATAACGTTATACGTTATAACGTAATACTATATAACGTTATACGTTATATGGTAATACTATATAACGTTATACGTTATAACGTAATACTATATAACGTTATACGTTATAACGTAATACTGTATAACGTTATACGTTATAACGTAATACTATATAACGTTATACGATATAACGTAATACTATATAACGTTATACGTTATGAGGTGATACTATATAACGTTATACCGTAATACTATATAACGTTATACGTTATAACGTAATACTATATAACGTTATACGTTATAACGTAATACTGTATAACGTTATACGTCATAACGTAATACTATATAACGTTATACGTTATAACGTAATACTATATAACGTTATACGTCATAACGTAATACTATATAACGCTATACGATATAACGTAATACTATATAACGTTATACGTTATAACTTAATACTATATAACGTTATACGTTATAACGTAATACTATATAAAGTTATACGTTATAACTTAATACTATATAACGTTATACGTTACATGGTGATACTATATAACGTTATACGTTATAACGTAATACTATATAACGTTATACGTTATAACGTAATACTGTATAACGTTATACGTTATAACGTAATACTATATAACGTTATACGATATAACGTAATACTATATAACGTTATACGTTATATGGTGATACTATATAACGTTATAACGTAATACTATATAACGTTATACGTTATAACGTAATACTATATAACGTTATACGTTATAACGTAATACTGTATAACGTTATACGTTATAACGTAATACTATATAGCGTTATACGTTACATGGTGATACTATATAACGTTATACGTTATAACGTAATAGTAAATAACGTTATACGTTATATGGTAATACTATATAACGTTATACGTCATAACGTAATACTATATAACGTTATACGTTATAACGTAATACTATATAAAGTTATACGTTATAACTTAATACTATATAACGTTATACGTTACATGGTGATACTATATAACGTTATACGTTATAACGTAATACTATATAACGTTATACGTTATAACGTAATACTGTATAACGTTATACGTTATAACGTAATACTATATAACGTTATACGATATAACGTAATACTATATAACGTTATACGTTATATGGTGATACTATATAACGTTATAACGTAATACTATATAACGTTATACGTTATAACGTAATACTATATAACGTTATACGTTATAACGTAATACTGTATAACGTTATACGTTATAACGTAATACTATATAGCGTTATACGTTACATGGTGATACTATATAACGTTATACGTTATAACGTAATAGTAAATAACGTTATACGTTATATGGTAATACTATATAACGTTATACGTCATAACGTAATACTATATAACGTTATACGTTATAACGTAATACTATATAACGTTATACGTTATATGGTGATACTATATAACGTTATAACGTAATACTATATAACGTTATACGTTACATGGTGATACTATATAACGTTATAACGTAATAGTATATAACGTTATACGTTATACCGTAATACTATATAACGTTATAAGTTATATGGTAATACTATATAAAGTTAAACGTTATAACGTAATACTATATAACGTTATACGTTACATGGTGATACTATATAACGTTATACGTTATAACGTAATACTATATATCGTTATACGTTATATGGTGATACTATATAACGTTATAACGTAATACTATATAACGTTATACGTTATAACGTAATACTATAAAAAGTTATACGATATAACGTAATACTATATAACGTTATACGTTATATGGTGATACTATATATCGTTATAACGTAATGCTATATAACGTTATACGTTATAACGTAATACTATATAACGTTATACTATATAACGTTATACGTTATATGGTAATACTATATAACGTTATACGTTATAACGTAATACTATATAACGTTATACGTTATAACGTAATACTATATAAAGTTATACGTTATAACTTAATACTATATAACGTTATACGTTACATGGCGATACTATATATCGTTATGCGTTATAGCGTAATACTATATAATGTTATACGTTATAACGTAATACTATATAACGTTATACGTTATACCGTAATACTATATAACGTTATACGTCATAACGTAATACTATATAACGTTATACGTTATACCGTAATACTATATAACGTTATACGTTATAACGTAATACTATAAAAAGTTATACGATATAACGTAATACTATATAACGTTATACGTTATATGGTGATACTATATATCGTTATAACGTAATGCTATATAACGTTATACGTTATAACGTAATACTATATAACGTTATACTATATAACGTTATACGTTATATGGTAATACTATATAACGTTATACGTTATAACGTAATACTATATAACGTTATACGTTATAACGTAATACTATATAAAGTTATACGTTATAACTTAATACTATATAACGTTATACGTTACATGGCGATACTATATATCGTTATGCGTTATAGCGTAATACTATATAATGTTATACGTTATAACGTAATACTATATAACGTTATACGTTATACCGTAATACTATATAACGTTATACGTCATAACGTAATACTATATAACGTTATACGTTATAACGTAATACTATATAACGTTATACGTTATAACGTAATACTATATAACGTTATACGTTATAACGTAATACTATATAACGTTATACGTTATATGGTGATACTATATAACGTTATAACGTAATGCTATATAACGTTATACGTTACATGGTGATACTATATAACGTTATAACGTAATAGTATATAACGTTATACGTTATACCGTAATACTATATAACGTTATACGTTATAACGTAATACTATATAACGTTATACGTTATAACGTAATACTATATAACGTTATACGTCACAACGTAATACTATATAACGTTATACGTTATAACGTAATACTATATAACGTTATACGTTATATGGTAATACTATATAACGTTATACGTTATAACGTAATACTACATAAAGTTATACGTTATAACGTAATACTATATAACGTTATACGTTATAACGTAATACTATATAACGTTATACGTTATAACGTAATACTACATAACGTTATACGTTATAACGTAATACTATATAACGTTATACGTTATATGGTGATACTATATAACGTTATAACGTAATGCTATATAACGTTATACGTTATAACGTAATACTATATAACGTTATACGTTATAACGTAATACTATATAACGTTATACGTTATATGGTGATACTATATAACGTTATAACGTAATGCTATATAACGTTATACGTTATAACGTAATACTATATAACGTTATACTATATAACGTTATACGTTATATGGTAATACTATATAACGTTATACGTTATAACGTAATACTATATAACGTTATACGTTATATGGTAATACTATATAACGTTATACGTTATAACGTAATACTACATAAAGTTATACGTTATAACGTAATACTATATAACGTTATACGTTATAACGTAATACTATATAACGTTATACGTTATAACGTAATACTACATAACGTTATACGTTATAACGTAATACTATATAACGTTATACGTTATATGGTGATACTATATAACGTTATAACGTAATGCTATATAACGTTATACGTTATATGGTGATACTATATAACGTTATAACGTAATAGTATATAACGTTATACGTTATACCGTAATACTATATAACGTTATACGTTATAACGTAATACTATATAACGTTATACGTTATAACGTAATACTATATAACGTTATACGTCACAACGTAATACTATATAACGTTATACGTTATAACGTAATACTATATAACGTTATACGTTATATGGTAATACTATATAACGTTATACGTTATAACGTAATACTACATAAAGTTATACGTTATAACGTAATACTATATAACGTTATACGTTATAACGTAATACTATATAACGTTATACGTTATAACGTAATACTACATAACGTTATACGTTATAACGTAATACTATATAACGTTATACGTTATATGGTGATACTATATAACGTTATAACGTAATGCTATATAACGTTATACGTTATAACGTAATACTATATAACGTTATACGTTATAACGTAATACTATATAACGTTATACGTTATATGGTGATACTATATAACGTTATAACGTAATGCTATATAACGTTATACGTTATAACGTAATACTATATAACGTTATACTATATAACGTTATACGTTATATGGTAATACTATATAACGTTATACGTTATAACGTAATACTATATAACGTTATACGTTATAACGTAATACTATATAAAGTTATACGTTATAACTTAATACTATATAACGTTATACGTCACATGGTGATACTATATATCGTTATACGTTATAGCGTAATACTATATAATGTTATACGTTATAACGTAATACTATATAACGTTATACGTTATACCGTAATACTATATAACGTTATACGTCATAACGTAATACTATATAACGTTATACGTCATAACGTAATACTATATAACGTTATACGTTATAACGTAATACTATATAACGTTATACGTTATAACTTAATACTATATAACGTTATACGTTATAACGTAATACTATATAACGTTATACGTTATAACGTAATACTATATAACGTTATACGTTATAGCGTAATACTATATAACGTTATACGTTATAACGTAATACTATATAACCTTATACGTTATATGGTGATACTATATAACGTTATAACGTAATGCTATATAACGTTATACGTTATAACGTAATACTATATAACGTTATACTATATAACGTTATACGTTATATGGTAATACTATATAACGTTATACGTTATATGGTAATACTATATAACGTTATACGTTATAACGTAATACTATATAACGTTATACGTTATAACGTAATACTATATAACGTTATACGTTATAACGTAATACTATATAACGTTATACGTTATAACGTAATACTATATAACGTTCTACGTTATAACGTAATACTATATAAAGTTATACGTTATAACTTAATACTATAAAACGTTATACGTTACATGGTGATACTATATATCGTTATACGTTATAGCGTAATACTATATAATGTTATACGTTATAACGTAATACTATATAACGTTATACGTTATAACGTAATACTATATAACGTTATACGTTATAACGTAATACTATATAACGTTATACGTTACATGGTGATACTATATAGCGTTATACGTTATAACGTAATAGTATATAACGTTATACGATATAACGTAATACTATATAACGTTATACGTTATAACATAATACTATATAACGTTATACGTTATAACGTAATACTATATAACGTTATACGTTACATGGTGATACTATATAACGTTATACGTTATAACGTAATACTATAAAATGTTATACGTTATAACGTAATACTATATAACGTTATACGTTATTGCGTAATACTATATAACGTTATACGTTATATGGTAATACTATATAACGTTATACGTTATATGGTAATACTATATAACGTTATACGTTATAACGTAATACTATATAACGTTATACGTTATAACGTAATACTATATAACGTTATACGTTATAACGTAATACTATATAACGTTATACGTTATATGGTGATACTATATAACGTTATAACGTAATGCTATATAACGTTATACGTTATAACGTAATACTATATAACGTTATACTATATAACGTTATACGTTATATGGTAATACTATATAACGTTATACGTTATAACGTAATACTATATAACGTTATACGTTATAACGTAATACTATATAAAGTTATACGTTATAACTTAATACTATATAACGTTATACGTTACATGGTGATACTATATATCGTTATACGTTATAGCGTAATGCTATATAACGTTATACGTTATAACGTAATACTATATAACGTTATACTATACAAACGTTATACGTTATATGGTAATACTATATAACGTTATACGTTATAACGTAATACTATATAACGTTATACGTTATAACGTAATACTATATAACGTTATACGTTATAACGTAATACTATATAACGTTATACGTTATAACGTAATACTATATAAAGTTATACGTTATAACTTAATACTATAAAACGTTATACGTTACATGGTGATACTATATATCGTTATACGTTATAGCGTAATACTATATAATGTTATACGTTATAACGTAATACTATATAACGTTATACGTTATAACGTAATACTATATAACGTTATACGTTATAACGTAATACTATATAACGTTATACGTTACATGGTGATACTATATAGCGTTATACGTTATAACGTAATAGTATATAACGTTATACGATATAACGTAATACTATATAACGTTATACGTTATAACGTAATACTATATAACGTTATACGTTATAACGTAATACTATATAACGTTATACGTTACATGGTGATACTATATAACGTTATACGTTATAACGTAATACTATAAAATGTTATACGTTATAACGTAATACTATATAACGTTATACGTTATAGCGTAATACTATATAACGTTATACGTTATAACGTCACACTATATAACGTTATACGTTATAACGTAATACTATATAACGTTATACGTTATAACGTAATACTATATAACGTTATACGGTATAACGTAATACTGTATAACGTTATACGTTATAACGTAATACTATATAACGTTATACGTTATAACGTAATACTATATAACGCTATACGATATAACGTAATACTATATAACGTTATACGTTATAACGTAATACTATATAACGTTATACGTTATAACGTAATACTATATAACGTTATACGTTATATGGTGATTCTATATAACGTTATAACGTAATACTATATAACGTTATACGTTATAACTTAATACTATATAACGTTATACGTTATAACGTAATACTATATAAAGTTATACGTTATAACTTAATACTATATAACGTTATACGTTACATGGTGATACTATATATCGTTATACGTTATAGCGTAATACTATATAATGTTATACGTTATAACGTAATACTATATAACGTTATACGTTATACCGTAATACTATATAACGTTATACGTCATAACGTAATACTATATAACGTTATACGTCATAACGTAATACTATATAACGTTATACGTTATAACGTAATACTATATAACGTTATACGTTATAACCTAATACTATATAACGTTATACGTTATAACGTAATACTATATAACGTTATACGATATAACGTAATACTATATAACGTTATACGTTATAACGTAATACTATATAACGTTATACGTCATAACGTAATACTATATAACGTTATACGTTACATGGTGATACTATATAACGTTATACGTTATAACGTAATACTATATAACGTTATATGTTATAACGTAATACTATATAACGCTACACGTTATAGCGTAATACTATATAACGTTATACGTTATAACGAAATACTATATAACGTTATACGTTATAACGTAATACTATATAACGCTACACGTTATAGCGTAATACTATATAACGTTATACGTTATAACGTAATACTATGTAACTTTATACGTTATAACGAAATACTATATAACGTTATACGTTATAACGTAATACTATATAACGCTACACGTTATAGCCTAATACTATATAACGTTATACGTTATAACGTAATACTATGTAACGTTATACGTTATAACGTAATACTATATAACGTAATACTATATAACGTCATACGTTATAACGTAATACTATATAACGTTATACGTTACATGGTGATACTATATAACGTTATACGTTATACCGTAATACTATATAACGTTATATGTTATAACGTAATACTATATAACGTTATACGTTATAACGTAATACTATATAACGTTATACGTTACATGGTGATACTATATAGCGTTATACGTTATAACGTAATAGTATATAACGTTATACGTTATATGGTAATACTATATAACGTTATACATCATAACGTAACACTATACAACGTTATACGTTATAACGTAATACTATATAAAGCTATACGTTATAACTTAATACTATATAACGTTATACGTTACATGGTGATACTATATATCGTTATACGTTATAGCGTAATACTATATAATGTTATACGTTATAACGTAATACTATATAACGTTATACGTTATATGGTGATACTATATAACGTTATAACGTAATACTATATAACGTTATACGTTATAACTTAATACTATATAACGTTATACGTTATAACGTAATACTATATAAAGCTATACGTTATAACTTAATACTATATAACGTTATACGTTACATGGTGATACTATATATCGTTATACGTTATAGCGTAATACTATATAATGTTATACGTTATAACGTAATACTATATAACGTTATACGTTATACCGTAATACTATATAACGTTATACGTCATAACGTAATACTATATAACATTATACGTCATAACGTAATACTATATAACGTTATACGTTATAACGTAATACTATATAACGTTATACGTTATAACTTAATACTATATAACGTTATACGTTATAACGTAATACTATATAACGTTATACGATATAACGTAATACTATATAACGTTATACGTTATAACGTAATACTATATAACGTTATACGTTATAACGTAATACTATATAACGTTATACGTTACATGGTGATACTATATAACGTTATACGTTATAACGTAATACTATATAACGTTATATGTTATAACGTAATACTATATAACGTTATACGTTATAACGTAATACTATATAACGTTATACGTTATAACGTAATACTATATAACGCTACACGTTATAGCGTAATACTATATAACGTTATACGTTATAACGTAATACTATGTAACGTTATACGTTATAACGTAATACTATATAACGTTATACGTTATAACGTAATACTATATAACGTTATACGTTATAACGTAATACTATATAGCGTTATACGTTACATGATGATACTATATAACGTTATACGTTATAACGTAATAGTAAATAACGTTATACGTTATATGGTAATACTATATAACGTTATACGTCATAACGTAATACTATATAACGTTATACGTTATAACGTAATACTATATAACGTTATACGTTATAACGTAATACTATATAACGTTATACGTGATAACGTAATACTATATAACGTTATACGATATAACGTAATACTATATAACGTTATACGTTATAACGTAATACTATATAACGTTATACGTTATAACGTAATACTATATAACGTTATACGTTACATGGTGATACTATATAACGTTATACGTTATAACGTAATACTATAAAATGTTATACGTTATAACGTAATACTATATAACGTTATACGTTATAGCGTAATACTATATAACGTTATACGTTATAACGTCACACTATATAACGTTATACGTTATAACGTAATACTATATAACGTTATACGTTATAACGTAATACTATATAACGTTATACGTTATAACGTAATACTGTATAACGTTATACGTTATAACGTAATACTATATAACGTTATACGTTATAACGTAATACTATATAACGCTATACGATATAACGTAATACTATATAACGTTATACGTTATAACTTAATACTATATAACGTTATACGTTATAACGTAATACTATATAAAGTTATACGTTATAACTTAATACTATATAACGTTATACGTTACATGGTGATACTATATATCGTTATACGTTATAGCGTAATACTATATAATGTTATACGTTATAACGTAATACTATATAACGTTATACGTTATATGGTGATACTATATAACGTTATAACGTAATACTATATAACGTTATACGTTATAACTTAATACTATATAACGTTATACGTTATAACGTAATACTATATAAAGTTATACGTTATAACTTAATACTATATAACGTTATACGTTACATGGTGATACTATATATCGTTATACGTTATAGCGTAATACTATATAATGTTATACGTTATAACGTAATACTATATAACGTTATACGTTATATGGTGATACTATATAACGTTATAACGTAATACTATATAACGTTATACGTTATAACTTAATACTATATAACGTTATACGTTATAACGTAATACTATATAAAGCTATACGTTATAACTTAATACTATATAACGTTATACGTTACATGGTGATACTATATATCGTTATACGTTATAGCGTAATACTATATAATGTTATACGTTATAACGTAATACTATATAACGTTATACGTTATACCGTAATACTATATAACGTTATACGTCATAACGTAATACTATATAACATTATACGTCATAACGTAATACTATATAACGTTATACGTTATAACGTAATACTATATAACGTTATACGTTATAACTTAATACTATATAACGTTATACGTTATAACGTAATACTATATAACGTTATACGATATAACGTAATACTATATAACGTTATACGTTATAACGTAATACTATATAACGTTATACGTTATAACGTAATACTATATAACGTTATACGTTACATGGTGATACTATATAACGTTATATGTTATAACGTAATACTATATAACGTTATACGTTATAACGTAATACTATATAACGTTATACGTTATCTGGTGATACTATATAACGTTATAACGTAATGCTATATAACGTTATACGTTATAACGTAATACTATATAACGTTATACTATATAACGTTATACGTTATATGGTAATACTATATAACGTTATACGTTATAACGTAATACTATATAACGTTATACGTTATATGGTGATACTATATAACGTTATAACGTAATGCTATATAACGTTATACGTTATAACGTAATACTATATAACGTTATACTATATAACGTTATACGTTATATGGTAATACTATATAACGTTATACGTTATAACGTAATACTATATAACGTTATACGTTATAACGTAATACTATATAACGTTATACGTTATAACGTAATACTATATAAAGTTATACGTTATAACTTAATACTATATAACGTTATACGCTACATGGTGATACTATATATCGTTATACGTTATAGCGTAATACTATATAATGTTATACGTTATAACGTAATACTATATAACGTTATACGTTATACCGTAATACTATATAACGTTATACGTCATAACGTAATACTATATAACGTTATACGTCATAACGTAATACTATATAACGTTATACGTTATAACGTAATACTATATAACGTTATACGTTATAACTTAATACTATATAACGTTATACGTTATAACGTAATACTATATAACGTTATACGTTATAACGCAATACTATATAACGTTATACGTTATAGCGTAATACTATATAACGTTATACGTTATAACGTAATACTATATAACCTTATACGTTATATGGTGATACTATATAACGTTATAACGTAATGCTATATAACGTTATACGTTATAACGTAATACTATATAACGTTATACTATATAACGTTATACGTTATATGGTAATACTATATAACGTTATACGTTATAACGTAATACTATATAACGTTATACGTTATAGCGTAATACTATATAACGTTATACGTTATAACGTAATACTATATAACGTTATACGTTATATGGTGATACTATATAACGTTATAACGTAATGCTATATAACGTTATACGTTATAACGTAATACTATATAACGTTATACTATATAACGTTATACGTTATATGGTAATACTATATAACGTTATACGTTATAACGTAATACTATATAAAGTTATACGTTATAACGTAATACTATATAACGTTATACGTTATAACGTAATACTATATAACGTTACACGTTATAACTTAATACTATATAACGTTATACGTTACATGGTGATACTATATATCGTTATACGTTATAGCGTAATACTATATAATGTTATACGTTATAACGTAATACTATATAACGTTATACGTTATACCGTAATACTATATAACGTTATACGTCATAACGTAATACTATATAACATTATACGTCATAACGTAATACTATATAACGTTATACGTTATAACTTAATACTATATAACGTTATACGTTATAACGTAATACTATATAACGTTATACGATATAACGTAATACTATATAACGTTATACGTTATAACGTAATACTATATAACGTTATACGTTATAACGTAATACTATATAACGTTATACGTTACATGGTGATACTATATAACGTTATACGTTATAACGTAATACTATATAACGTTATATGTTATAACGTAATACTATATAACGTTATACGTTATAACGTAATACTATATAACGTTATACGTTATCTGGTGATACTATATAACGTTATAACGTAATGCTATATAACGTTATACGTTATAACGTAATACTATATAACGTTATACTATATAACGTTATACGTTATATGGTAATACTATATAACGTTATACGTTATAACGTAATACTATATAACGTTATACGTTATATGGTGATACTATATAACGTTATAACGTAATGCTATATAACGTTATACGTTATAACGTAATACTATATAACGTTATACTATATAACGTTATACGTTATATGGTAATACTATATAACGTTATACGTTATAACGTAATACTATATAACGTTATACGTTATAACGTAATACTATATAACGTTATACGTTATAACGTAATACTATATAAAGTTATACGTTATAACTTAATACTATATAACGTTATACGCTACATGGTGATACTATATATCGTTATACGTTATAGCGTAATACTATATAATGTTATACGTTATAACGTAATACTATATAACGTTATACGTTATACCGTAATACTATATAACGTTATACGTCATAACGTAATACTATATAACGTTATACGTCATAACGTAATACTATATAACGTTATACGTTATAACGTAATACTATATAACGTTATACGTTATAACTTAATACTATATAACGTTATACGTTATAACGTAATACTATATAACGTTATACGTTATAACGCAATACTATATAACGTTATACGTTATAGCGTAATACTATATAACGTTATACGTTATAACGTAATACTATATAACCTTATACGTTATATGGTGATACTATATAACGTTATAACGTAATGCTATATAACGTTATACGTTATAACGTAATACTATATAACGTTATACTATATAACGTTATACGTTATATGGTAATACTATATAACGTTATACGTTATAACGTAATACTATATAACGTTATACGTTATAGCGTAATACTATATAACGTTATACGTTATAACGTAATACTATATAACGTTATACGTTATATGGTGATACTATATAACGTTATAACGTAATGCTATATAACGTTATACGTTATAACGTAATACTATATAACGTTATACTATATAACGTTATACGTTATATGGTAATACTATATAACGTTATACGTTATAACGTAATACTATATAAAGTTATACGTTATAACGTAATACTATATAACGTTATACGTTATACGTCGTAATACTATATAACGTTACACGTTATAACGTAATACTACATAAAGTTATAAGTTATAACGTAATACTATATAACGTTATACGTTATAACGTAATACTATATAACGTTATACGTTATAACGTAATACTATATAACGTTATACGTTATAACGTAATACTATATAACGTTATACGTTATATGGTGATACTATATAACGTTATAACGTAATGCTATATAACGTTATACGTTATATGGTAATACTATATAACGTTATACGTTATAACGTAATACTATATAACGTTATACGTTATAGCGTAATACTATATAACGTTATACGTTATAACGTAATACTATATAACGTTATACGTTATATGGTGATACTATATAACGTTATAACGTAATGCTATATAACGTTATACGTTATAACGTAATACTATATAACGTTATACTATATAACGTTATACGTTATATGGTAATACTATATAACGTTATACGTTATAACGTAATACTATATAAAGTTATAAGTTATAACGTAATACTATATAACGTTATACGTTATAACGTAATACTATATAACGTTATACGTCATAACGTAATACTATATAACGTTATACGTCATAACGTAATACTATATAACGTTATACGTTATAACGTAATACTATATAACGTTATACGTTATAACTTAATACTATATAACGTTATACGTTATAACGTAATACTATATAACGTTATACGTTATAACGCAATACTATATAACGTTATACGTTATAGCGTAATACTATATAACGTTATACGTTATAACGTAATACTATATAACCTTATACGTTATATGGTGATACTATATAACGTTATAACGTAATGCTATATAACGTTATACGTTATAACGTAATACTATATAACGTTATACTATATAACGTTATACGTTATATGGTAATACTATATAACGTTATACGTTATAACGTAATACTATATAACGTTATACGTTATAGCGTAATACTATATAACGTTATACGTTATAACGTAATACTATATAACGTTATACGTTATATGGTGATACTATATAACGTTATAACGTAATGCTATATAACGTTATACGTTATAACGTAATACTATATAACGTTATACTATATAACGTTATACGTTATATGGTAATACTATATAACGTTATACGTTATAACGTAATACTATATAAAGTTATACGTTATAACGTAATACTATATAACGTTATACGTTATAACGTAATACTATATAACGTTACACGTTATAACGTAATACTACATAAAGTTATAAGTTATAACGTAATACTATATAACGTTATACGTTATAACGTAATACTATATAACGTTATACGTTATAACGTAATACTATATAACGTTATACGTTATAACGTAATACTATATAACGTTATACTATATAACGTTATACGTTATATGGTAATACTATATAACGTTATACGTTATAACGTAATACTATATAACGTTATACGTTATAGCGTAATACTATATAACGTTATACGTTATAACGTAATACTATATAACGTTATACGTTATATGGTGATACTATATAACGTTATAACGTAATGCTATATAACGTTATACGTTATAACGTAATACTATATAACGTTATACTATATAACGTTATACGTTATATGGTAATACTATATAACGTTATACGTTATAACGTAATACTATATAAAGTTATACGTTATAACGTAATACTATATAACGTTATACGTTATAACGTAATACTATATAACGTTACACGTTATAACTTAATACTATATAACGTTATACGTTACATGGTGATACTATATATCGTTATACGTTATAGCGTAATACTATATAATGTTATACGTTATAACGTAATACTATATAACGTTATACGTTATACCGTAATACTATATAACGTTATACGTCATAACGTAATACTATATAACATTATACGTCATAACGTAATACTATATAACGTTATACGTTATAACTTAATACTATATAACGTTATACGTTATAACGTAATACTATATAACGTTATACGATATAACGTAATACTATATAACGTTATACGTTATAACGTAATACTATATAACGTTATACGTTATAACGTAATACTATATAACGTTATACGTTACATGGTGATACTATATAACGTTATACGTTATAACGTAATACTATATAACGTTATATGTTATAACGTAATACTATATAACGTTATACGTTATAACGTAATACTATATAACGTTATACGTTATCTGGTGATACTATATAACGTTATAACGTAATGCTATATAACGTTATACGTTATAACGTAATACTATATAACGTTATACTATATAACGTTATACGTTATATGGTAATACTATATAACGTTATACGTTATAACGTAATACTATATAACGTTATACGTTATATGGTGATACTATATAACGTTATAACGTAATGCTATATAACGTTATACGTTATAACGTAATACTATATAACGTTATACTATATAACGTTATACGTTATATGGTAATACTATATAACGTTATACGTTATAACGTAATACTATATAACGTTATACGTTATAACGTAATACTATATAACGTTATACGTTATAACGTAATACTATATAAAGTTATACGTTATAACTTAATACTATATAACGTTATACGCTACATGGTGATACTATATATCGTTATACGTTATAGCGTAATACTATATAATGTTATACGTTATAACGTAATACTATATAACGTTATACGTTATACCGTAATACTATATAACGTTATACGTCATAACGTAATACTATATAACGTTATACGTCATAACGTAATACTATATAACGTTATACGTTATAACGTAATACTATATAACGTTATACGTTATAACTTAATACTATATAACGTTATACGTTATAACGTAATACTATATAACGTTATACGTTATAACGCAATACTATATAACGTTATACGTTATAGCGTAATACTATATAACGTTATACGTTATAACGTAATACTATATAACCTTATACGTTATATGGTGATACTATATAACGTTATAACGTAATGCTATATAACGTTATACGTTATAACGTAATACTATATAACGTTATACTATATAACGTTATACGTTATATGGTAATACTATATAACGTTATACGTTATAACGTAATACTATATAACGTTATACGTTATAGCGTAATACTATATAACGTTATACGTTATAACGTAATACTATATAACGTTATACGTTATATGGTGATACTATATAACGTTATAACGTAATGCTATATAACGTTATACGTTATAACGTAATACTATATAACGTTATACTATATAACGTTATACGTTATATGGTAATACTATATAACGTTATACGTTATAACGTAATACTATATAAAGTTATACGTTATAACGTAATACTATATAACGTTATACGTTATAACGTAATACTATATAACGTTACACGTTATAACGTAATACTACATAAAGTTATAAGTTATAACGTAATACTATATAACGTTATACGTTATAACGTAATACTATATAACGTTATACGTTATAACGTAATACTATATAACGTTATACGTTATAACGTAATACTATATAACGTTATACGTTATATGGTGATACTATATAACGTTATAACGTAATGCTATATAACGTTATACGTTATAACGTAATACTATATAACGTTATACGTTATAACGTAATACTATATAACGTTATACGTTATCTGGTGATACTATATAACGTTATAACGTAATGCTATATAACGTTATACGTTATAACGTAATACTATATAACGTTATACTATATAACGTTATACGTTATATGGTAATACTATATAACGTTATACGTTATAACGTAATACTATATAACGTTATACGTTATATGGTGATACTATATAACGTTATAACGTAATGCTATATAACGTTATACGTTATAACGTAATACTATATAACGTTATACTATATAACGTTATACGTTATATGGTAATACTATATAACGTTATACGTTATAACGTAATACTATATAACGTTATACGTTATAACGTAATACTATATAACGTTATACGTTATAACGTAATACTATATAAAGTTATACGTTATAACTTAATACTATATAACGTTATACGCTACATGGTGATACTATATATCGTTATACGTTATAGCGTAATACTATATAATGTTATACGTTATAACGTAATACTATATAACGTTATACGTTATACCGTAATACTATATAACGTTATACGTCATAACGTAATACTATATAACGTTATACGTCATAACGTAATACTATATAACGTTATACGTTATAACGTAATACTATATAACGTTATACGTTATAACTTAATACTATATAACGTTATACGTTATAACGTAATACTATATAACGTTATACGTTATAACGCAATACTATATAACGTTATACGTTATAGCGTAATACTATATAACGTTATACGTTATAACGTAATACTATATAACCTTATACGTTATATGGTGATACTATATAACGTTATAACGTAATGCTATATAACGTTATACGTTATAACGTAATACTATATAACGTTATACTATATAACGTTATACGTTATATGGTAATACTATATAACGTTATACGTTATAACGTAATACTATATAACGTTATACGTTATAGCGTAATACTATATAACGTTATACGTTATAACGTAATACTATATAACGTTATACGTTATATGGTGATACTATATAACGTTATAACGTAATGCTATATAACGTTATACGTTATAACGTAATACTATATAACGTTATACTATATAACGTTATACGTTATATGGTAATACTATATAACGTTATACGTTATAACGTAATACTATATAAAGTTATACGTTATAACGTAATACTATATAACGTTATACGTTATAACGTAATACTATATAAAGTTATACGTTATAACTTAATACTATATAACGTTATACGTTACATGGTGATACTATATATCGTTATACGTTATAGCGTAATACTATATAATGTTATACGTTATAACGTAATACTATATAACGTTATACGTTATACCGTAATACTATAAAAAGTTATACGATATAACGTAATACTATATAACGTTATACGTTATGACGTAATACTATATAACGTTATACGTTATAACGTAATACTATATAACGTTATACGTCACAACGTAATACTATATAACGTTATACGTTATAACGTAATACTATATAACGTTATACGTTTTATGGTAATACTATATAACGTTATACGTTATAACGTAATACTACATAAAGTTATACGTTATAACGTAATACTATATAACGTTATACGTTATAACGTAATACTATATAACGTTATACGTTATAACGTAATACTATATAACGTTATACGTTATAACGTAATACTATATAACGTTATACGTTATCTGGTGATACTATATAACGTTATAACGTAATGCTATATAACGTTATACGTTATAACGTAATACTATATAACGTTATACTATATAACGTTATACGTTATATGGTAATACTATATAACGTTATACGTTATAACGTAATACTATATAACGTTATACGTTATATGGTGATACTATATAACGTTATAACGTAATGCTATATAACGTTATACGTTATAACGTAATACTATATAACGTTATACTATATAACGTTATACGTTATGTGGTAATACTATATAACGTTATACGTTATAACGTAATACTATATAACGTTATACGTTATAACGTAATACTATATAACGTTATACGTTATAACGTAATACTATATAAAGTTATACGTTATAACTTAATACTATATAACGTTATACGCTACATGGTGATACTATATATCGTTATACGTTATAGCGTAATACTATATAATGTTATACGTTATAACGTAATACTATATAACGTTATACGTTATACCGTAATACTATATAACGTTATACGTCATAACGTAATACTATATAACGTTATACGTCATAACGTAATACTATATAACGTTATACGTTATAACGTAATACTATATAACGTTATACGTTATAACTTAATACTATATAACGTTATACGTTATAACGTAATACTATATAACGTTATACGTTATAACGCAATACTATATAACGTTATACGTTATAGCGTAATACTATATAACGTTATACGTTATAACGTAATACTATATAACCTTATACGTTATATGGTGATACTATATAACGTTATAACGTAATGCTATATAACGTTATACGTTATAACGTAATACTATATAACGTTATACTATATAACGTTATACGTTATATGGTAATACTATATAACGTTATACGTTATAACGTAATACTATATAACGTTATACGTTATAGCGTAATACTATATAACGTTATACGTTATAACGTAATACTATATAACGTTATACGTTATATGGTGATACTATATAACGTTATAACGTAATGCTATATAACGTTATACGTTATAACGTAATACTATATAACGTTATACTATATAACGTTATACGTTATATGGTAATACTACATAAAGTTATACGTTATAACGTAATACTATATAACGTTATACGTTATAACGTAATACTATATAACGTTATACGTTATAACGTAATACTATATAACGTTATACGTTATAACGTAATACTATATAACGTTATACGTTATATGGTGATACTATATAACGTTATAACGTTATGCTATATAACGTTATACGTTATAACGTAATACTATATAACGTTATACGTTATAACGTAATACTATATAACGTTATACGTTATATGGTGATACTATATAACGTTATAACGTAATGCTATATAACGTTATACGTTATAACGTAATACTATATAACGTTATACTATATAACGTTATACGTTATATGGTAATACTATATAACGTTATACGTTATAACGTAATACTATATAACGTTATACGTTATAACGTAATACTATATAACGTTATACGTTATAACGTAATACTATATAAAGTTATACGTTATAACTTAATACTATATAACGTTATGCGTCATAACGTAATACTATATAACGTTATACGTCATAACGTAATACTATATAACGTTATACGTTATATGGTGATACTATATAACGTTATAACGTTATGCTATATAACGTTATACGTTATAACGTAATACTATATAACGTTATACGTTATAACGTAATACTATATAACGTTATACGTTATATGGTGATGCTATATAACGTTATAACGTAATGCTATATAACGTTATACGTTATAACGTAATACTATATAACGTTATACGTTATATGGTAATACTATATAACGTTATACGTTATAACGTAATACTATATAACGTTATACGTTATAACGTAATACTATATAACGTTATACGTTATAACGTAATACTATATAAAGTTATACGTTATAACTTAATACTATATAACGTTATGCGTCATAACGTAATACTATATAACGTTATACGTCATAACGTAATACTATATAACGTTATACGTTATAACGTAATACTATATAACGTTATACGTTATAACGTAATACTATATAACGTTACACGTTATAACGTAATACTACATAAAGTTATAAGTTATAACGTAATACTATATAACGTTATACGTTATAACGTAATACTATATAACGTTATACGTTATAACGTAATACTATATAACGTTATACGTTATAACGTAATACTATATAACGTTATACGTTATATGGTGATACTATATAACGTTATAACGTAATGCTATATAACGTTATACGTTATAACGTAATACTATATAACGTTATACGTTATAACGTAATACTATATAACGTTATACGTTATCTGGTTATACTATATAACGTTATAACGTAATGCTATATAACGTTATACGTTATAACGTAATACTATATAACGTTATACTATATAACGTTATACGTTATATGGTAATACTATATAACGTTATACGTTATAACGTAATACTATATAACGTTATACGTTATATGGTGATACTATATAACGTTATAACGTAATACTATATAACGTTATACGTTATAACGTAATACTATATAACGTTATACGTTATAACTTAATACTATATAACGTTATACGATATAACGTAATACTATATAACGTTATACGTTATAACGCAATACTATATAACGTTATACGTTATAGCGTAATACTATATAACGTTATACGTTATAACGTAATACTATATAACCTTATACGTTATATGGTGATACTATATAACGTTATAACGTAATGCTATATAACGTTATACGTTATAACGTAATACTATATAACGTTATACTATATAACGTTATACGTTATATGGTAATACTATATAACGTTATACGTTATAACGTAATACTATATAACGTTATACGTTATAGCGTAATACTATATAACGTTATACGTTATAACGTAATACTATATAACGTTATACGTTATATGGTGATACTATATAACGTTATAACGTAATGCTATATAACGTTATACGTTATAACGTAATACTATATAACGTTATACTATATAACGTTATACGTTATATGGTAATACTATATAACGTTATACGTTATAACGTAATACTATATAACGATATACGTTATAACGTAATACTATATAACGTTATACGTTATAACGTAATACTATATAAAGTTATACGTTATAACGTAATACTATATAACGTTATACGTTATAACGTAATACTATATAAAGTTATACGTTATAACTTAATACTATATAACGTTATACGTTACATGGTGATACTATATATCGTTATACGTTATAGCGTAATACTATATAATGTTATACGTTATAACGTAATACTATATAACGTTATACGTTATACCGTAATACTATAAAAAGTTATACGTTATAACTTAATACTATATAACGTTATACGTTACATGGTGATACTATATATCGTTATACGTTATAGCGTAATACTATATAATGTTATACGTTATAACGTAATACTATATAACGTTATACGTTATACCGTAATACTATATAACGTTATACGTCATAACGTAATACTATATATCGTTATACGTCATAACGTAATACTATATAACGTTATACGTTATAACGTAATACTATATAACGTTATACGTTATAACTTAATACTATATAACGTTATACGTTATAACGTAATACTATATAACGTTATACGATATAACGTAATACTATATAACGTTATACGCTATAACGTAATACTATATAACGTTATACGTCATAACGTAATACTATATAACGTTATACGTTACATGGTGATACTATATAACGTTATACGTTATAACGTAATAGTATATAACGTTATATGTTATAACGTAATACTATATAACGTTATACGTTATAACGTAATACTATATAACGTTATACGTTATAACGTAATACTATATAACGCTACACGTTATAGGGTAATACTATATAACGTTATACGTTATAACGAAATACTATATAACGTTATACGTTCTAACGTAATACTATATAACGTTATACGTTATAACGTAATACTATATAACGTTATACGTTATAACGTAATACTATATAGCGTTATACGTTACATGGTGATACTATATAACGTTATACGTTATAACGTAATAGTAAATAACGTTATACGTTATATGGTAATACTATATAACGTTATACGTCATAACGTAATACTATATAACGTTATACGTTATAACGTAATACTATATAACGTTATACGTTATAACGTAATACTATACAACGTTATACGTTATAACGTAATACTATATAACGTTATACGTTACATGGTGATACTATATAACGTTATAACGTAATAGTATATAACGTTATACGTTATACCGTAATACTATATAACGTTATAAGTTATATGGTAATACTATATAAAGTTAAACGTTATAACGTAATACTATATAACGTTATACGTTATAACGTAATACTATATAACGTTATACGTTATAACGTAATACTATATAACGTTATACGTTATAACGTAATACTATATAACGTTATACGTTATATGGTAATACTATATAATGTTAAACGTTATAACGTAATACTATATAACGTTATACGTTATAACGTAATACTATATAACGTTATACGTTATATGGTAATACTATATAATGTTAAACGTTATAACGTAATACTATATAACGTTATACGTTATAACGTAATACTATATAACGTTATGCGTCATAACGTAATACTATATAACGTTATGCGTCATAACGTAATACTATATAACGTTATACGTCATAACGTAATACTATATAACGTTATACGTTATAACGTAATACTATATAACGTTATACGTTACATGGTGATACTATATAGCGTTATACGTTATAACGTAATACTATATATCGTTATAACGTAATACTATATAACGTTATACGTTATAACGTAATACTATAAAAAGTTATACGATATAACGTAATACTATATAACGTTATACGTTATAACGTAATACTATATAACGTTATACGTTATAACGTAATACTATATAACGTTATACGTCACAACGTAATACTATATAACGTTATACGTTATAACGTAATACTATATAACGTTATACGTTATATGGTAATACTATATAACGTTATACGTTATAACGTAATACTACATAAAGTTATACGCTATAACGTAATACTATATAACGTTATACGTTATAACGTAATACTATATAACGTTATACGTTATAACGTAATACTATATAACGTTATACGTTATAACGTAATACTATATAACGTTATACGTTATATGGTGATACTATATAACGTTATAACGTTATGCTATATAACGTTATACGTTATAACGTAATACTATATAACGTTATACGTTATAACGTAATACTATATAACGTTATACGTTATATGGTGATACTATATAACGTTATAACGTAATGCTATATAACGTTATACGTTATAACGTAATACTATATAACGTTATACTATATAACGTTATACGTTATATGGTAATACTATATAACGTTATACGTTATAACGTAATACTATATAACGTTATACGTTATAACGTAATACTATATAACGTTATACGTTATAACGTAATACTATATAAAGTTATACGTTATAACTTAATACTATATAACGTTATGCGTCATAACGTAATACTATATAACGTTATACGTCATAACGTAATACTATATAACGTTATACGTTATAACGTAATACTATATAACGTTATACGTTACATGGTGATACTATATAACGTTATACGTTATAACGTAATACTATATATCGTTATACGTTATATGGTGATACTATATAACGTTATAACGTAATACTATATAACGTTATACGTTATAACGTAATACTATATAACGTTATACGTTATATGGTGATACTATATAACGTTATAACGTTATGCTATATAACGTTATACGTTATAACGTAATACTATATAACGTTATACGTTATAACGTAATACTATATAACGTTATACGTTATATGGTGATACTATATAACGTTATAACGTAATGCTATATAACGTTATACGTTATAACGTAATACTATATAACGTTATACTATATAACGTTATACGTTATATGGTAATACTATATAACGTTATACGTTATAACGTAATACTATATAACGTTATACGTTATAACGTAATACTATATAACGTTATACGTTATAACGTAATACTATATAAAGTTATACGTTATAACTTAATACTATATAACGTTATGCGTCATAACGTAATACTATATAACGTTATACGTCATAACGTAATACTATATAACGTTATACGTTATAACGTAATACTATATAACGTTATACGTTATAACGTAATACTATATAACGTTACACGTTATAACGTAATACTACATAAAGTTATAAGTTATAACGTAATACTATATAACGTTATACGTTATAACGTAATACTATATAACGTTATACGTTATAACGTAATACTATATAACGTTATACGTTATAACGTAATACTATATAACGTTATACGTTATATGGTGATACTATATAACGTTATAACGTAATGCTATATAACGTTATACGTTATAACGTAATACTATATAACGTTATACGTTATAACGTAATACTATATAACGTTATACGTTATCTGGTGATACTATATAACGTTATAACGTAATGCTATATAACGTTATACGTTATAACGTAATACTATATAACGTTATACTATATAACGTTATACGTTATATGGTAATACTATATAACGTTATACGTTAAAACGTAATACTATATAACGTTATACGTTATATGGTGATACTATATAACATTATAACGTAATGCTATATAACGTTATACGTTATAACGTAATACTATATAACGTTATACTATATAACGTTATACGTTATATGGTAATACTATATAACGTTATACGTTATAACGTAATACTATATAACGTTATACGTTATAACGTAATACTATATAACGTTATACGTTATAACGTAATACTATATAAAGTTATACGTTATAACTTAATACTATATAACGTTATACGCTACATGGTGATACTATATATCGTTATACGTTATAGCGTAATACTATATAATGTTATACGTTATAACGTAATACTATATAACGTTATACGTTATACCGTAATACTATATAACGTTATACGTCATAACGTAATACTATATAACGTTATACGTCATAACGTAATACTATATAACGTTATACGTTATAACGTAATACTATATAACGTTATACGTTATAACTTAATACTATATAACGTTATACGTTATAACGTAATACTATATAACGTTATACGTTATAACGCAATACTATATAACGTTATACGTTATAGCGTAATACTATATAACGTTATACGTTATAACGTAATACTATATAACCTTATACGTTATATGGTGATACTATATAACGTTATAACGTAATGCTATATAACGTTATACGTTATAACGTAATACTATATAACGTTATACGTTATATGGTGATACTATATAACGTTATAACGTAATGCTATATAACGTTATACGTTATAACGTAATACTATATAACGTTATACGTTATAACGTAATACTATATAACGTTATACGTTATCTGGTGATACTATATAACGTTATAACGTAATGCTATATAACGTTATACGTTATAACGTAATACTATATAACGTTATACTATATAACGTTATACGTTATATGGTAATACTATATAACGTTATACGTTATAACGTAATACTATATAACGTTATACGTTATATGGTGGTACTATATAACGTTATAACGTAATGCTATATAACGTTATACGTTATACCGTAATACTATATAACGTTATACTATATAACGTTATACGTTATATGGTAATACTATATAACGTTATACGTTATAACGTAATACTATATAACGTTATACGTTATAACGTAATACTATATAACGTTATACGTTATAACGTAATACTATATAAAGTTATACGTTATAACTTAATACTATATAACGTTATACGCTACATGGTGATACTATATATCGTTATACGTTATAGCGTAATACTATATAATGTTATACGTTATAACGTAATACTATATAACGTTATACGTTATACCGTAATACTATATAACGTTATACGTCATAACGTAATACTATATAACGTTATACGTCATAACGTAATACTATATAACGTTATACGTTATAACGTAATACTATATAACGTTATACGTTATAACTTAATACTATATAACGTTATACGTTATAACGTAATACTATATAACGTTATACGTTATAACGCAATACTATATAACGTTATACGTTATAGCGTAATACTATATAACGTTATACGTTATAACGTAATACTATATAACCTTATACGTTATATGGTGATACTATATAACGTTATAACGTAATGCTATATAACGTTATACGTTATAACGTAATACTATATAACGTTATACTATATAACGTTATACTATATAACGTTATACGTTATATGGTAATACTATATAACGTTATACGTTATAACGTAATACTATATAACGTTATACGTTATAGCGTAATACTATATAACGTTATACGTTATAACGTAATACTATATAACGTTATACGTTATATGGTGATACTATATAACGTTATAACGTAATGCTATATAACGTTATACGTTATAACGTAATACTATATAACGTTATACTATATAACGTTATACGTTATATGGTAATACTATATAACGTTATACGTTATAACGTAATACTATATAAAGTTATACGTTATAACGTAATACTATATAACGTTATACGTTATAACGTAATACTATATAAAGTTATACGTTATAACTTAATACTACATAACGTTATACGTTACATGGTGATACTATATATCGTTATACGTTATAGCGTAATACTATATAATGTTATACGTTATAACGTAATACTATATAACGTTATACGTTATACCGTAATACTATAAAAAGTTATACGATATAACGTAATACTATATAACGTTATACGTTATGACGTAATACTATATAACGTTATACGTTATAACGTAATACTATATAACGTTATACGTCACAACGTAATACTATATAACGTTATACGTTATAACGTAATACTATATAACGTTATACGTTTTATGGTAATACTATATAACGTTATACGTTATAACGTAATACTACATAAAGTTATACGTTATAACGTAATACTATATAACGTTATACGTTATAACGTAATACTATATAACGTTATACGTTATAACGTAATACTATATAACGTTATACGTTATAACGTAATACTATATAACGTTATACGTTATCTGGTGATACTATATAACGTTATAACGTAATGCTATATAACGTTATACGTTATAACGTAATACTATATAACGTTATACTATATAACGTTATACGTTATATGGTAATACTATATAACGTTATACGTTATAACGTAATACTATATAACGTTATACGTTATATGGTGATACTATATAACGTTATAACGTAATGCTATATAACGTTATACGTTATAACGTAATACTATATAACGTTATACTATATAACGTTATACGTTATATGGTAATACTATATAACGTTATACGTTATAACGTAATACTATATAACGTTATACGTTATAACGTAATACTATATAACGTTATACGTTATAACGTAATACTATATAAAGTTATACGTTATAACTTAATACTATATAACGTTATACGCTACATGGTGATACTATATATCGTTATACGTTATAGCGTAATACTATATAATGTTATACGTTATAACGTAATACTATATAACGTTATACGTTATCTGGTGATACTATATAACGTTATAACGTAATGCTATATAACGTTATACGTTATAACGTAATACTATATAACGTTATACTATATAACGTTATACGTTATATGGTAATACTATATAACGTTATACGTTATAACGTAATACTATATAACGTTATACGTTATATGGTGATACTATATAACGTTATAACGTAATGCTATATAACGTTATACGTTATAACGTAATACTATATAACGTTATACTATATAACGTTATACGTTATATGGTAATACTATATAACGTTATACGTTATAACGTAATACTATATAACGTTATACGTTATAACGTAATACTATATAACGTTATACGTTATAACGTAATACTATATAAAGTTATACGTTATAACTTAATACTATATAACGTTATACGCTACATGGTGATACTATATATCGTTATACGTTATAGCGTAATACTATATAATGTTATACGTTATAACGTAATACTATATAACGTTATACGTTATACCGTAATACTATATAACGTTATACGTCATAACGTAATACTATATAACGTTATACGTCATAACGTAATACTATATAACGTTATACGTTATAACGTAATACTATATAACGTTATACGTTATAACTTAATACTATATAACGTTATACGTTATAACGTAATACTATATAACGTTATACGTTATAACGCAATACTATATAACGTTATACGTTATAGCGTAATACTATATAACGTTATACGTTATAACGTAATACTATATAACCTTATACGTTATATGGTGATACTATATAACGTTATAACGTAATGCTATATAACGTTATACGTTATAACGTAATACTATATAACGTTATACTATATAACGTTATACGTTATATGGTAATACTATATAACGTTATACGTTATAACGTAATACTATATAACGTTATACGTTATAGCGTAATACTATATAACGTTATACGTTATAACGTAATACTATATAACGTTATACTATATAACGTTATACGTTATATGGTAATACTACATAAAGTTATACGTTATAACGTAATACTATATAACGTTATACGTTATAACGTAATACTATATAACGTTATACGTTATAACGTAATACTATATAACGTTATACGTTATAACGTAATACTATATAACGTTATACGTTATATGGTGATACTATATAACGTTATAACGTTATGCTATATAACGTTATACGTTATAACGTAATACTATATAACGTTATACGTTATAACGTAATACTATATAACGTTATACGTTATATGGTGATACTATATAACGTTATAACGTAATGCTATATAACGTTATACGTTATAACGTAATACTATATAACGTTATACTATATAACGTTATACGTTATATGGTAATACTATATAACGTTATACGTTATAACGTAATACTATATAACGTTATACGTTATAACGTAATACTATATAACGTTATACGTTATAACGTAATACTATATAAAGTTATACGTTATAACTTAATACTATATAACGTTATGCGTCATAACGTAATACTATATAACGTTATACGTCATAACGTAATACTATATAACGTTATACGTTATAACGTAATACTATATAACGTTATACGTTACATGGTGATACTATATAACGTTATACGTTATAACGTAATACTATATATCGTTATACGTTATATGGTGATACTATATAACGTTATAACGTAATACTATATAACGTTATACGTTATAACGTAATACTATATAACGTTATACGTTATATGGTGATACTATATAACGTTATAACGTTATGCTATATAACGTTATACGTTATAACGTAATACTATATAACGTTATACGTTATAACGTAATACTATATAACGTTATACGTTATATGGTGATACTATATAACGTTATAACGTAATGCTATATAACGTTATACGTTATAACGTAATACTATATAACGTTATACTATATAACGTTATACGTTATATGGTAATACTATATAACGTTATACGTTATAACGTAATACTATATAACGTTATACGTTATAACGTAATACTATATAACGTTATACGTTATAACGTAATACTATATAAAGTTATACGTTATAACTTAATACTATATAACGTTATGCGTCATAACGTAATACTATATAACGTTATACGTCATAACGTAATACTATATAACGTTATACGTTATAACGTAATACTATATAACGTTATACGTTATAACGTAATACTATATAACGTTACACGTTATAACGTAATACTACATAAAGTTATAAGTTATAACGTAATACTATATAACGTTATACGTTATAACGTAATACTATATAACGTTATACGTTATAACGTAATACTATATAACGTTATACGTTATAACGTAATACTATATAACGTTATACGTTATATGGTGATACTATATAACGTTATAACGTAATGCTATATAACGTTATACGTTATAACGTAATACTATATAACGTTATACGTTATAACGTAATACTATATAACGTTATACGTTATCTGGTGATACTATATAACGTTATAACGTAATGCTATATAACGTTATACGTTATAACGTAATACTATATAACGTTATACTATATAACGTTATACGTTATATGGTAATACTATATAACGTTATACGTTATAACGTAATAATATATAACGTTATACGTTATATGGTGATACTATATAACGTTATAACGTAATACTATATAACGTTATACGTTATAACGTAATACTATATAACTTTATACGTTATAACTTAATACTATATAACGTTATACGTTATAACGTAATACTATATAACGTTATACGTTATAACGCAATACTATATAACGTTATACGTTATAGCGTAATACTATATAACGTTATACGTTATAACGTAATACTATATAACCTTATACGTTATATGGTGATACTATATAACGTTATAACGTAATGCTATATAACGTTATACGTTATAACGTAATACTATATAACGTTATACTATATAACGTTATACGTTATATGGTAATACTATATAACGTTATACGTTATAACGTAATACTATATAACGTTATACGTTATAGCGTAATACTATATAACGTTATACGTTATAACGTAATACTATATAACGTTATACGTTATATGGTGATACTATATAACGTTATAACGTAATGCTATATAACGTTATACGTTATAACGTAATACTATATAACGTTATACTATATAACGTTATACGTTATATGGTAATACTATATAACGTTATACGTTATAACGTAATACTATATAACGATATACGTTATAACGTAATACTATATAACGTTATACGTTATAACGTAATACTATATAAAGTTATACGTTATAACGTAATACTATATAACGTTATACGTTATAACGTAATACTATATAACGTTATACGTTATACCGTAATACTATAAAAAGTTATACGATATAACGTAATACTATATAACGTTATACGTTATGACGTAATACTATATAACGTTATACGTTATAACGTAATACTATATAACGTTATACGTCACAACGTAATACTATATAACGTTATACGTTATAACGTAATACTATATAACGTTATACGTTTTATGGTAATACTATATAACGTTATACGTTATAACGTAATACTACATAAAGTTATACGTTATAACGTAATACTATATAACGTTATACGTTATAACGTAATACTATATAACGTTATACGTTATAACGTAATACTATATAACGTTATACGTTATAACGTAATACTATATAACGTTATACGTTATCTGGTGATACTATATAACGTTATAACGTAATGCTATATAACGTTATACGTTATAACGTAATACTATATAACGTTATACTATATAACGTTATACGTTATATGGTAATACTATATAACGTTATACGTTATAACGTAATACTATATAACGTTATACGTTATATGGTGATACTATATAACGTTATAACGTAATGCTATATAACGTTATACGTTATAACGTAATACTATATAACGTTATACTATATAACGTTATACGTTATATGGTAATACTATATAACGTTATACGTTATAACGTAATACTATATAACGTTATACGTTATAACGTAATACTATATAACGTTATACGTTATAACGTAATACTATATAAAGTTATACGTTATAACTTAATACTATATAACGTTATACGCTACATGGTGATACTATATATCGTTATACGTTATAGCGTAATACTATATAATGTTATACGTTATAACGTAATACTATATAACGTTATACGTTATACCGTAATACTATATAACGTTATACGTCATAACGTAATACTATATAACGTTATACGTCATAACGTAATACTATATAACGTTATACGTTATAACGTAATACTATATAACGTTATACGTTATAACTTAATACTATATAACGTTATACGTTATAACGTAATACTATATAACGTTATACGTTATAACGCAATACTATATAACGTTATACGTTATAGCGTAATACTATATAACGTTATACGTTATAACGTAATACTATATAACCTTATACGTTATATGGTGATACTATATAACGTTATAACGTAATGCTATATAACGTTATACGTTATAACGTAATACTATATAACGTTATACTATATAACGTTATACGTTATATGGTAATACTATATAACGTTATACGTTATAACGTAATACTATATAACGTTATACGTTATAGCGTAATACTATATAACGTTATACGTTATAACGTAATACTATATAACGTTATACGTTATATGGTGATACTATATAACGTTATAACGTAATGCTATATAACGTTATACGTTATAACGTAATACTATATAACGTTATACTATATAACGTTATACGTTATATGGTAATACTATATAACGTTATACGTTATAACGTAATACTATATAACGATATACGTTATAACGTAATACTATATAACGTTATACGTTATAACGTAATACTATATAAAGTTATACGTTATAACGTAATACTATATAACGTTATACGTTATAACGTAATACTATATAAAGTTATACGTTATAACTTAATACTATATAACGTTATACGTTACATGGTGATACTATATATCGTTATACGTTATAGCGTAATACTATATAATGTTATACGTTATAACGTAATACTATATAACGTTATACGTTATACCGTAATACTATAAAAAGTTATACGATATAACGTAATACTATATAACGTTATACGTTATGACGTAATACTATATAACGTTATACGTTATAACGTAATACTATATAACGTTATACGTCACAACGTAATACTATATAACGTTATACGTTATAACGTAATACTATATAACGTTATACGTTTTATGGTAATACTATATAACGTTATACGTTATAACGTAATACTATATAACGTTATACGTTATAACGTAATACTATATAACGTTATACGTTATAACGTAATACTATATAACGTTATAACGTAATGCTATATAACGTTATACGTTATAACGTAATACTATATAACGTTATACGTTATAACGTAATACTATATAACGTTATACGTTATATGGTGATACTATATAACGTTATAACGTAATGCTATATAACGTTATACGTTATAACGTAATACTATATAACGTTATACGTTATATGGTAATACTATATAACGTTATACGTTATAACGTAATACTATATAACGTTATACGTTATAACGTAATACTATATAAAGTTATACGTTATATGGTGATACTATATAACGTTATAACGTAATGCTATATAACGTTATACGTTATAACGTAATACTATATAACGTTATACGTTATATGGTGATACTATATAACGTTATGACGTAATACTATATAACGTTATACGTTATAACGTAATACTATATAACGTTATACGTTATAACGTAATACTATATAACGTTATACGTTATATGGTGATACTATATAACGTTATAACGTAATGCTATATAACGTTATACGTTAAATGGTAATACTATATAACGTTATACGTTATAACGTAATACTATATAACGTTATACGTTATAACGTAATACTATATAAAGTTATACGTTATATGGTGATACTATATAACGTTATAACGTAATGCTATATAACGTTATACGTTATAACGTAATACTATATAACGTTATACTATATATCGTTATACGTTATATGGTAATACTATATAACGTTATACGTTATAACGTAATACTATATAACGTTATACGTTATAACGTAATACTATATAACGTTATACGTTATAACGTAATACTATATAACGTTATACGTTATAACGTAATACTATATAACGTTATACGTTATAACGTAATACTATATAACGTTATACGTTATAACGTAATACTATATAACGTTATACGTTACATGGTGATACTATATAACGTTATACGTTATAACGTAATAGTATATAACGTTATACGTTATATGGTAATACTATATAACGTTATACATCATAACGTAATACTATACAACGTTATACGTTATAACGTAATACTATATAACGTTATACGTTATATGGTGATACTATATAACGTTATAACGTAATACTATATAACGTTATACGTTATAACTTAATACTATATAACGTTATACGTTATAACGTAATACTATATAAAGTTATACGTTATAACTTAATACTATATAACGTTATACGTTACATGGTGATACTATATATCGTCATACGTTATAGCGTAATACTATATAATGTTATACGTTATAACGTAATACTATATAACGTTATACGTTATAGCGTAATACTATATAACGTTATACGTCATAACGTAATACTATATAACGTTATACGTCATAACGTAATACTGTATAACGTTATACGTTATAACGTAATACTATATAACGTTATACGTTATAACTTAATACTATATAACGTTATACGTTATATCGTAATACTATATAACGTTATACGATATAACGTAATACTATATAACGTTATACGTTATAACGTAATACTATATAACGTTATACGATATAACGTAATACTATATAACGTTATACGTTATAACGTAATACTATATAACGTTATACGTCATAACGTAATACTATATAACGTTATACGTTACATGGTGATACTATATAACGTTATACGTTATAACGTAATACTATATAACGTTATATGTTATAACGTAATACTATATAACGTTATACGTTATAACGTAATACTATATAGCGTTATACGTTACATGGTGATACTATATAACGTTATACGTTATAACGTAATAGTAAATAACGTTATACGTTATATGGTAATACTATATAACGTTATACGTCATAACGTAATACTATATAACGTTATACGTTATAACGCAATACTATATAACGTTATACGTTATAGCGTAATACTATATAACGTTATACGTTATAACGTAATACTATATAACCTTATACGTTATATGGTGATATTATATAACGTTATAACGTAATGCTATATAACGTTATACGTTATAACGTAATACTATATAACGTTATACTATATAACGTTATACGTTATATGGTAATACTATATAACGTTATACGTTACATGGTGATACTATATAACGTTATACGTAATAACGTAATACTATATATCGTTATACGTTATATGGTGATACTATATAACGTTATAACGTAATACTATATAACGTTATACGTTATAACGTAATACTATAAAAAGTTATACGATATAACGTAATACTATATAACGTTATACGTTATAACGTAATACTATATAACGTTATACGTTATAACGTAATACTATATAACGTTATACGTTATAACGTAATACTATATAACGTTATACGTCACAACGTAATACTATATAACGTCATACGTTATAACGTAATACTATATAACGTTATACGATATAACGTAATACTATATAACGTTACACGTTATAACGTAATACTATATAACGTTATACGTTATAACGTAATACTATATAACGTTATACGTTACATGGTGATACTATATAACGTTATACGTAATAACGTAATACTATATATCGTTATACGTTATATGGTGATACTATATAACGTTATAACGTAATACTATATAACGTTATACGTTATAACGTAATACTATAAAAAGTTATACGATATAACGTAATACTATATAACGTTATACGTTATAACGTAATACTATATAACGTTATACGTCACAACGTAATACTATATAACGTTATAACGTTATAACGTAATACTATATAACGTTATACGTTATATGGTAATACTATATAACGTTATACGTTATAACGTAATACTACATAAAGTTATACGTTATAACGTAATACTATATAACGTTATACGTTATAACGTAATACTATATAACGTTATACGTTATAACGTAATACTATATAACGTTATACGTTATAACGTAATACTATATAACGTTATACGTTATATGGTGATACTATATAACGTTATAACGTAATGCTATATAACGTTATACGTTATAACGTAATACTATATAACGTTATACGTTATAACGTAATACTATATAACGTTATACGTTATATGGTGATACTATATAACGTTATAACGTAATGCTATATAACGTTATACGTTATAACGTAATACTATATAACGTTATACTATATAACGTTATACGTTATATGGTAATACTATATAACGTTATACGGTATAACGTAATACTATATAACGTTATACGTTATAACGTAATACTATATAACGTTATACGTTATAACGTAATACTATATAAAGTTATACGTTATAACTTAATACTATATAACGTTATACGTTACATGGTGATACTATATATCGTTATACGTTATAGCGCAATACTATATAATGTTATACGTTATAACGTAATACTATATAACGTTATACGTTATACCGTAATACTATATAACGTTATACGTCATAACGTAATACTATATAACGTTATGCGTCATAACGTAATACTATATAACGTTATACGTTATAAACGTAATACTATATAACGTTATACGTTATAACTTAATACTATATAACGTTATACGTTATAACGTAATACTATATAACGTTATACGTTATAACGCAATATTATATAACGTTATACGTTATAGCGTAATACTATATAACGTTATACGTTATAACGTAATACTATATAACCTTATACGTTATATGGTGATATTATATAACGTTATAACGTAATGCTATATAACGTTCTACGTTATAACGTAATACTATATAACGTTATACTATATAACGTTATACGTTATATGGTAATACTATATAACGTTATACGTTATAACGTAATACTAGATAACGTTATACGTTATAACGTAATACTATATTACGTTATACGTTATATGGTGATACTATATAACGTTATAACGTAATGCTATATAACGTTATACGTTATAACGTAATACTATATAACGTTATACTATATAACGTTATACGTTATATGGTAATACTATATAACGTTATACGTTATATGGTAATACTATATAACGTTATACGTCATAACGTAATACTATATAACGTTATGCGTCATAACGTAATACTATATAACGTTATACGTTATAACGTAATACTATATAACGTTATACGTTATAACTTAATACTATATAACGTTATACGTTATAACGTAATACTATATAACGTTATACGTTATAACGCAATACTATATAACGTTATACGTTATAGCGTAATACTATATAACGTTATACGTTATAACGTAATACTATATAACCTTATACGTTATATGGTGATACTATATAACGTTATAACGTAATGCTATATAACGTTATACGTTATAACGTAATACTATATAACGTTATACTATATAACGTTATACGTTATATGGTAATAGTATATAACGTTATACGATATAACGTAATACTATATAACGTTATACGCTATAACGTAATACTATATAACGTTATACGTTATAACGTAATACTATATAACGTTATACGTTATATGGTGATACTATATAACGTTATACGTTATATGGTAATACTATATAATGTTAAACGTTATAACGTAATACTATATAACGTTATACGTTATAACGTAATACTATATAACGTTATGCGTCATAACGTAATACTATATAACGTTATACGTCATAACGTAATACTATATAACGTTATACGTTATAACGTAATACTATATAACGTTATACGTTACATGGTGATACTATATAACGTTATACGTTATAACGTAATACTATATATCGTTATACGTTATATGGTGATACTATATAACGTTATAACGTAATACTATATAATGTTATACGTTATAACGTAATACTATAAAAAGTTATACGATATAACGTAATACTATATAACGTTATACGTTATAACGTAATACTATATAATGTTATACGTTATAACGTAATACTATATAACGTTATACGTCACAACGTAATACTATATAACGTTATACGTTATATGGTAATACTATATAACGTTATACGTTATAACGTAATACTATATAACGTTATACGTTATATGGTGATACTATATAACGTTATAACGTAATGCTATATAACGTTATACGTTATAACGTAATACTATATAACGTTATACGTTATAACGTAATACTATATAACGTTATACGTTATATGGTGATACTATATAACGTTATAACGTAATGCTATATAACGTTATACGTTATAACGTAATACTATATAACGTTATACTATATAACGTTATACGTTATATGGTAATACTATATAACGTTATACGTTATAACGTAATACTATATAACGTTATACGTTATAACGTAATACTATATAACGTTATACGTTATATGGTGATACTATATAACGTTATAACGTAATGCTATATAACGTTATACGTTATAACGTAATACTATATAACGTTATACGTTATAACGTAATACTATATAACGTTATACGTTATATGGTGATACTATATAACGTTATAACGTAATGCTATATAACGTTATACGTT
>NW_027184971.1:0-52213 GCF_040668555.2 Bombus flavifrons
AAAATCGACGAAATCATCGAGATTTGCGAGCTGTTCCGCTTGTTTCGACGGTTAAACGGTTGTGCATTGCATTCTGCACGTTAAATGGAGTAAAAAGAGCGCTTAAACGTCGAAATATCTCAAATGGGAAGGAAATGACAGTCAGTTTTCTTCAAAATCGTCGAAATCATCGAGATGTGCGAGCTGTTCCGCTTGTTTCGACGGTTAAACGGCTGTTTATTACATTCTGCACGTTAAAAGGAGTAAAAAGAGCGCTTAAACGTCGAAATATCTCAAACGGGAAGGAAATGACGGTCAGATTTCATCAAAATCGACGAAATCATCGAGATTTGCGAGCTGTTCCGCTTGTTTCGACGGTTAAACGGTTGTGCATTGCATTCTGCACGTTAAAAGGAGTAAAAAGAGCGCTTAAACGTCGAAATATCTCAAACGGGAAGGAAATGACGGTCAGTTTTCATCAAAATCGACGAAATCATCGAGATTTGCGAGCTGTTCCGCTTGTTTCGACGGTTAAACGGTTGTGCATTGCATTCTGCACGTTAAATGGAGTAAAAAGAGCGCTTAAACGTCGAAATATCTCAAATGGGAACGAAATGACGGTCAGTTTTCTTCAAAATCGACGAAATCATCGAGATTTGTGAGCTGTTCCGCTTGTTTCGACGCTGCAACTGGCGTGTATTGCATTCTGCACGTAAAAAGGAGTAAAAAGAGCGCTAAAACGTCGAAAAATCTCAAACGGGAAGGAAATGACGGTCAGTTTTCATCAAAATCGACGAAATCATCGAGATTTGCGAGCTGTTCCGCTTGTTTCGACGGTTAAACGGTTGTGCATTGCATTCTGCACGTTAAATGGAGTAGAAAGAGCGCTTAAACGTCGAAATATCTTAAACGGGAAGGAAATGACGGTCAGTTTTCATCAAAATCGACGAAATCATCGAGATTTGCGAGCTGTTCCGCTTGTTTCGACGCTGCAACTGGCGTGTATTGCATTCTTCACGTAAAAAGGAGTAAAAAGAGCGCTAAAACGTCGAAAAATCTCAAACGGGAAGGAAATGACGGTCAGTTTTCATCAAAATCGACGAAATCATCGAGATTTGCGAGCTGTTCCGCTTGTTTCGACGGTTAAGCGGTTGTTTAATACATTCTGCACGTTAAATGGAGTAAAAAGAGCGCTTAAACGTCGAAATTTCTCAAACGGGAAGGTAATGACGGTTAGTTTTGGTCAAAATCGACGAAATAATCGAGATTTGAAAGCTGTTCCGCTTGTTTCGACGCTGCAACTGGCGTGTATTGCATTCTGCACGTAAAAAGGAGTAAAAAGAGCGCTAAAACGTCGAAAAATCTCAAACGGGAAGGAAATGACGGTCAGTTTTCATCAAAACCGACGAAATCATCGAGATTTGCGAGCTGTTCCGCTTGTTTCGACTGTTAAGCGGTTGTTTATTACATTCTGCAAGTAAAAAGGAGTGAAATGAGCGTTTAAACGTCGAAATATCTCAAACGGGAATTAAATGACGGTCAGTTTTCATCAAAATCGACGAAATCATCGAGATTTGCGAGCTGTTCCGCTTGTTTCGACGGTTAAACGGTTGTGCATTGCATTCTGCAAGTAAAAAGGAGTGAAATGAGCGTTTAAACGTCGAAATATCTCAAACGGGAATTAAATGACGGTCAGTTTTCATCAAAATCGACGAAATCATCGAGATTTGCGAGCTGTTCCGCTTGTTTCGACGGTTAAACGGTTGTGCATTGCATTCTGCACGTTAAATGGAGTAGAAAGAGCGCTTAAACGTCGAAATATCTCAAACGGGAAGGAAATGACGGTCAGTTTTAATCAAAATCGACGAAATCATCGAGATTTGCGAGCTGTTCCGCTTGTTTCGACGGTTAAACGGTTGTGCATTGCATTCTGCACGTTAAATGGAGTAAAAAGAGCGCTTAAACGTCGAAATATCTCAAACGGGAAGGAAATGACGGTTAGTTTTGGTCAAAATCGACGAAATCATCGAGATTTGAAAGCTGTTCCGCTTGTTTCGTCACTCAAATTGGCGTGTATTGCATTCTGCATGTAAAAAGGAGTAAAAAGAGCGCTAAAACGTCGAAAAATCTCAAACGGGAAGGAAATGACGGTCAGTTTTCATCAAAATCGACGAAATCATCGAGATTTGCGAGCTGTTCCGCTTGTTTCGACGGTTAAACGGTTGTGCATTGCATTCTGCACGTTAAATGGAGTAAAAAGAGCGCTTAAACGTCGAAATATCTCAAACGGGTAGGAAATGACGGTCAGTTTTCATCAAAATCGACGAAATCATCGAGATTTGCGAGCTGTTCCGCTTGTTTCGACGGTTAAACGGTTGTTTATTACATTCTGCACGTAAAAGGAGTGAAATGAGCGTTTAAACGTCGAAATATCTCAAACGGGAATTAAATGACGGTCAGTTTTAATCAAAATCGACGAAATCATCGAGATTTGCGAGCTGTTCCGCTTGTTTCGACGGTTAAACGGTTGTGCATTGCATTCTGCACGTTAAATGGAGTAAAAAGAGCGCTTAAACGTCGAAATATCTCAAATGGAAGGAAATGACAGTCAGTTTTCTTCAAAATCGTCGAAATCATCGAGATGTGCGAGCTGTTCCGCTTGTTTCGACGGTTAAACGGCTGTTTATTACATTCTGCACGTTAAAAGGAGTAAAAAGAGCGCTTAAACGTCGAAATATCTCAAACGGGAAGGAAATGACGGTCAGATTTCATCAAAATCGACGAAATCATCGAGATTTGCGAGCTGTTCCGCTTGTTTCGACGGTTAAACGGTTGTGCATTGCATTCTGCACGTTAAAAGGAGTAAAAAGAGCGCTTAAACGTCGAAATATCTCAAACGGGAAGGAAATGACGGTCAGTTTTCATCAAAATCGACGAAATCATCGAGATTTGCGAGCTGTTCCGCTTGTTTCGACGGTTAAACGGTTGTGCATTGCATTCTGCACGTTAAATGGAGTAGAAAGAGCGCTTAAACGTCGAAATATCTTAAACGGGAAGGAAATGACGGTCAGTTTTCATCAAAATCGACGAAATCATCGAGATTTGCGAGCTGTTCCGCTTGTTTCGACGGTTAAACGGTTGTGCATTGCATTCTGCACGTTAAATGGAGTAGAAAGAGCGCTTAAACGTCGAAATATCTTAAACGGGAAGGAAATGACGGTCAGTTTTCATCTAAATCGACGAAATCATCGAGATTTGCGAGCTGTTCCGCTTGTTTCGACGCTGCAACTGGCGTGTATTGCATTCTGCACGTAAAAAGGAGTAAAAAGAGCGCTAAAACGTCGAAAAATCTCAAACGGGAAGGAAATGACGGTCAGTTTTCATCAAAATCGACGAAATCATCGAGATTTGCGAGCTGTTCCGCTTGTTTCGACGGTTAAGCGGTTGTTTAATACATTCTGCACGTTAAATGGAGTAAAAAGAGCGCTTAAACGTCGAAATTTCTCAAACGGGAAGGTAATGACGGTTAGTTTTGGTCAAAATCGACGAAATCATCGAGATTTGAAAGCTGTTCCGCTTGTTTCGACGCTGCAACTGGCGTGTATTGCATTCTGCACGTAAAAAGGAGTAAAAAGAGCGCTAAAACGTCGAAAAATCTCAAACGGGAAGGAAATGACGGTCAGTTTTCATCAAAACCGACGAAATCATCGAGATTTGCGAGCTGTTCCGCTTGTTTCGACTGTTAAGCGGTTGTTTATTACATTCTGCAAGTAAAAAGGAGTGAAATGAGCGTTTAAACGTCGAAATATCTCAAACGGGAATTAAATGACGGTCAGTTTTCATCAAAATCGACGAAATCATCGAGATTTGCGAGCTGTTCCGCTTGTTTCGACGGTTAAAAGGTTGTGCATTGCATTCTGCACGTTAAATGGAGTAGAATGAGCGCTTAAACGTCGAAATATCTCAAATGGGAACGAAATGACGGTCAGTTTTCTTCAAAATCGACGAAATCATCGAGATTTGTGAGCTGTTCCGCTTGTTTCGACGCTGCAACTGGCGTGTATTGCATTCTGCACGTAAAAAGGAGTAAAAAGAGCGCTAAAACGTCGAAATATCTCAAACGGGAAGGAAATGACGGTCAGATTTCATCAAAATCGACGAAATCATCGAGATTTGCGAGCTGTTCCGCTTGTTTCGACGGTTAAGCGGCTGTTTAATACATTCTGCAAGTAAAAAGGAGTGAAATGAGCGTTTAAACGTCGAAATATCACAAACGGGAAGGAAATGACGGTCAGTTTTCATCAAAATCGACGAAATCATCGAGATTTGCGAGCTGTTCCGCTTGTTTCGAAGCTGAAACTAGCGTGTATTACATTCTGCAAGTAAAAAGGAGTAAAAAGAGCGCTTAAACGTCGAAATATCTCAAACGGGAAGGAAATGACTGTTAGTTTTGGTCAAAATCGACGAAATCATCGAGATTTGCGAGCTGTTTCGCTTGTTTAGACGTTGAAACTGCCATGCATTACATTCTGCACGTTAAATGGAGTAAAAAGAGCGCTTAAACGTCGAAATTTCTCAAACGGGAAGGAAATGACGGTCAGTTTTCGTCAAAATCGACGAAATCATCGAGATTTGCGAGCTGTTCCGCTTGTTTCGACGGTTAAGCGCTTGTTTAATACATTCTGCAAGTAAAAAGGAGTGAAATGAGCGTTTAAACGTCGAAGTATCACAAACGGGAAGGAAATGACGGTCAGTTTTCATCAAAATCGACGAAATCATCGAGATTTGCGAGCTGTTCCGCTTGTTTCGACGGTTAAACGGTTGTGCATTGCTTTCTGCACGTTAAAAGGAGTAAAAAGAGCGCTTAAACATCGAAATATCTCAAACGGGAAGGAAATGACGGTCAGTTTTAATCAAAATCGACGAAATCATCGAGATTTGCGAGCTGTTCCGCTTGTTTCGACGGTTAAACGGTTGTGCATTGCATTCTGCACGTTAAATGGAGTAAAAAGAGCGCTTAAACGTCGAAATATCTCAATACGGGAAGGAAATGACGGTTAGTTTTGGTCAAAATCGACGAAATCATCGAGATTTGAAAGCTGTTCCGCTTGTTTCGTCACTCAAATTGGCGTGTATTGCATTCTGCATGTAAAAAGGAGTAAAAAGAGCGCTAAAACGTCGAAAAATCTCAAACGGGAAGGAAATGACGGTCAGTTTTCATCAAAATCGACGAAATCATCGAGATTTGCGAGCTGTTCCGCTTGTTTCGACGGTTAAACGGTTGTGCATTGCATTCTGCACGTTAAATGGAGTAAAAAGAGCGCTTAAACGTCGAAATATCTCAAACGGGAAGGAAATGACGGTCAGTTTTAATCAAAATCGACGGAATCATCGAGATTTGCGAGCTGTTCCGCTTGTTTCGACGCTGCAACTGGCGTGTATTGCATTCTGCACGTAAAAAGGAGTAAAAAGAGCGCTAAAACGTCGAAAAATCTCAAACGGGAAGGAAATGACGGTCAGTTTTCATCAAAACCGACGAAATCATCGAGATTTGCGAGCTGTTCGCTTGTTTCGACGGTTAAACGGTTGTTTATTACATTCTGCAAGTAAAAAGGAGTGAAATGAGCGTTTAAACGTCGAAGTATCACAAACGGGAAGGAAATGACGGTCAGTTTTCATCAAAATCGACGAAATCATCGAGATTTGCGAGCTGTTCCGCTTGTTTCGACGGTTAAACGGTTGTGCATTGCTTTCTGCACGTTAAAAGGAGTAAAAAGAGCGCTTAAACATCGAAATATCTCAAACGGGAAGGAAATGACGGTCAGTTTTAATCAAAATCGACGAAATCATCGAGATTTGCGAGCTGTTCCGCTTGTTTCGACGGTTAAACGGTTGTGCATTGCATTCTGCACGTTAAATGGAGTAAAAAGAGCGCTTAAACGTCGAAATATCTCAAACGGGAAGGAAATGACGGTTAGTTTTGGTCAAAATCGACGAAATCATCGAGATTTGAAAGCTGTTCCGCTTGTTTCGTCACTCAAATTGGCGTGTATTGCATTCTGCATGTAAAAAGGAGTAAAAAGAGCGCTAAAACGTCGAAAAATCTCAAACGGGAAGGAAATGACGGTCAGTTTTCATCAAAATCGACGAAATCATCGAGATTTGCGAGCTGTTCCGCTTGTTTCGACGGTTAAACGGTTGTGCATTGCATTCTGCACGTTAAATGGAGTAAAAAGAGCGCTTAAACGTCGAAATATCTCAAACGGGAAGGAAATGACGGTCAGTTTTAATCAAAATCGACGGAATCATCGAGATTTGCGAGCTGTTCCGCTTGTTTCGACGCTGCAACTGGCGTGTATTGCATTCTGCACGTAAAAAGGAGTAAAAAGAGCGCTAAAACGTCGAAAAATCTCAAACGGGAAGGAAATGACGGTCAGTTTTCATCAAAACCGACGAAATCATCGAGATTTGCGAGCTGTTCGCTTGTTTCGACGGTTAAACGGTTGTTTATTACATTCTGCAAGTAAAAAGGAGTGAAATGAGCGTTTAAACGTCGAAATATCACAAACGGGAATTAAATGACGGTCAGTTTTCATCAAAATCGGCGAAATCAAAGCGATTTGCTAGCTGTTCCGCTTGTTTCGACGGTTAAAAGGTTGTGCATTGCATTCTGCACGTTAAATGGAGTAGAAAGAGCGCTTAAACGTCGAAATATCTTAAACGGGAAGGAAATGACGGTCAGTTTTCATCAAAATCGACGAAATCATCGAGATTTGCGAGCTGTTCCGCTTGTTTCGACGCTGCAACTGGCGTGTATTGCATTCTGCACGTAAAAAGGAGTAAAAAGAGCGCTAAAACGTCGAAAAATCTCAAACGGGAAGGAAATGACGGTCAGTTTTCATCAAAATCGACGAAATCATCGAGATTTGCGAGCTGTTCCGCTTGTTTCGACGGTTAAGCGGTTGTTTAATACATTCTGCAAGTAAAAAGGAGTGAAATGAGCGTTTAAACGTCGAAATATCACAAACGGGAAGGAAATGACGGTCAGTTTTCATCAAAATCGACGAAATCATCGAGATTTGCGAGCTGTTCCGCTTGTTTCGAAGCTGAAACTAGCGTGTATTACATTCTGCAAGTAAAAAGAAGTAAAAAGAGCGCTTAAACGTCGAAATATCTCAAACGGGAAGGAAATGACTGTTAGTTTTGGTCAAAATCGACGAAATCATCGAGATTTGCGAGCTGTTTCGCTTGTTTAGACGTTGAAACTGCCATGCATTACATTCTGCACGTTAAATGGAGTAAAAAGAGCGCTTAAACGTCGAAATATCTCAAACGGGAAGGAAATGACGGTCAGATTTCATCAAAATCGACGAAATCATCGAGATTTGCGAGCTGTTCCGCTTGTTTCGACGGTTAAGCGGCTGTTTAATACATTCTGCAAGTAAAAAGGAGTGAAATGAGCGTTTAAACGTCGAAATATCACAAACGGGAAGGAAATGACGGTCAGTTTTCATCAAAATCGACGAAATCATCGAGATTTGCGAGCTGTTCCGCTTGTTTCGAAGCTGAAACTAGCGTGTATTACATTCTGCAAGTAAAAAGGAGTAAAAAGAGCGCTTAAACGTCGAAATATCTCAAACGGGAAGGAAATGACTGTTAGTTTTGGTCAAAATCGACGAAATCATCGAGATTTGCGAGCTGTTTCGCTTGTTTAGACGTTGAAACTGCCATGCATTACATTCTGCACGTTAAATGGAGTAAAAAGAGCGCTTAAACGTCGAAATTTCTCAAACGGGAAGGAAATGACGGTCAGTTTTCGTCAAAATCGACGAAATCATCGAGATTTGCGAGCTGTTCCGCTTGTTTCGACGGTTAAGCGCTTGTTTAATACATTCTGCAAGTAAAAAGGAGTGAAATGAGCGTTTAAACGTCGAAGTATCACAAACGGGAAGGAAATGACGGTCAGTTTTCATCAAAATCGACGAAATCATCGAGATTTGCGAGCTGTTCCGCTTGTTTCGACGGTTAAACGGTTGTGCATTGCTTTCTGCACGTTAAAAGGAGTAAAAAGAGCGCTTAAACATCGAAATATCTCAAACGGGAAGGAAATGACGGTCAGTTTTAATCAAAATCGACGAAATCATCGAGATTTGCGAGCTGTTCCGCTTGTTTCGACGGTTAAACGGTTGTGCATTGCATTCTGCACGTTAAATGGAGTAAAAAGAGCGCTTAAACGTCGAAATATCTCAAACGGGAAGGAAATGACGGTTAGTTTTGGTCAAAATCGACGAAATCATCGAGATTTGAAAGCTGTTCCGCTTGTTTCGTCACTCAAATTGGCGTGTATTGCATTCTGCATGTAAAAAGGAGTAAAAAGAGCGCTAAAACGTCGAAAAATCTCAAACGGGAAGGAAATGACGGTCAGTTTTCATCAAAATCGACGAAATCATCGAGATTTGCGAGCTGTTCCGCTTGTTTCGACGGTTAAACGGTTGTGCATTGCATTCTGCACGTTAAATGGAGTAAAAAGAGCGCTTAAACGTCGAAATATCTCAAACGGGAAGGAAATGACGGTCAGTTTTAATCAAAATCGACGGAATCATCGAGATTTGCGAGCTGTTCCGCTTGTTTCGACGCTGCAACTGGCGTGTATTGCATTCTGCACGTAAAAAGGAGTAAAAAGAGCGCTAAAACGTCGAAAAATCTCAAACGGGAAGGAAATGACGGTCAGTTTTCATCAAAACCGACGAAATCATCGAGATTTGCGAGCTGTTCGCTTGTTTCGACGGTTAAACGGTTGTTTATTACATTCTGCAAGTAAAAAGGAGTGAAATGAGCGTTTAAACGTCGAAATATCACAAACGGGAATTAAATGACGGTCAGTTTTCATCAAAATCGGCGAAATCAAAGCGATTTGCTAGCTGTTCCGCTTGTTTCGACGGTTAAAAGGTTGTGCATTGCATTCTGCACGTTAAATGGAGTAGAAAGAGCGCTTAAACGTCGAAATATCTTAAACGGGAAGGAAATGACGGTCAGTTTTCATCAAAATCGACGAAATCATCGAGATTTGCGAGCTGTTCCGCTTGTTTCGACGCTGCAACTGGCGTGTATTGCATTCTGCACGTAAAAAGGAGTAAAAAGAGCGCTAAAACGTCGAAAAATCTCAAACGGGAAGGAAATGACGGTCAGTTTTCATCAAAATCGACGAAATCATCGAGATTTGCGAGCTGTTCCGCTTGTTTCGACGGTTAAGCGGTTGTTTAATACATTCTGCAAGTAAAAAGGAGTGAAATGAGCGTTTAAACGTCGAAATATCACAAACGGGAAGGAAATGACGGTCAGTTTTCATCAAAATCGACGAAATCATCGAGATTTGCGAGCTGTTCCGCTTGTTTCGAAGCTGAAACTAGCGTGTATTACATTCTGCAAGTAAAAAGAAGTAAAAAGAGCGCTTAAACGTCGAAATATCTCAAACGGGAAGGAAATGACTGTTAGTTTTGGTCAAAATCGACGAAATCATCGAGATTTGCGAGCTGTTTCGCTTGTTTAGACGTTGAAACTGCCATGCATTACATTCTGCACGTTAAATGGAGTAAAAAGAGCGCTTAAACGTCGAAATTTCTCAAACGGGAAGGTAATGACGGTTAGTTTTGGTCAAAATCGACGAAATCATCGAGATTTGAAAGCTGTTCCGCTTGTTTCGACGCTGCAACTGGCGTGTATTGCATTCTGCACGTAAAAAGGAGTAAAAAGAGCGCTAAAACGTCGAAAAATCTCAAACGGGAAGGAAATGACGGTCAGTTTTCATCAAAACCGACGAAATCATCGAGATTTGCGAGCTGTTCCGCTTGTTTCGACTGTTAAGCGGTTGTTTATTACATTCTGCAAGTAAAAAGGAGTGAAATGAGCGTTTAAACGTCGAAATATCTCAAACGGGAATTAAATGACGGTCAGTTTTCATCAAAATCGACGAAATCATCGAGATTTGCGAGCTGTTCCGCTTGTTTCGACGGTTAAACGGTTGTGCATTGCATTCTGCACGTTAAATGGAGTAAAAAGAGCGCTTAAACGTCGAAATATCTCAAATGGGAAGGAAATGACAGTCAGTTTTCTTCAAAATCGTCGAAATCATCGAGATGTGCGAGCTGTTCCGCTTGTTTCGACGGTTAAACGGCTGTTTATTACATTCTGCACGTTAAAAGGAGTAAAAAGAGCGCTTAAACGTCGAAATATCTCAAACGGGAAGGAAATGACGGTCAGTTTTCATCAAAATCGACGAAATCATCGAGATTTGCGAGCTGTTCCGCTTGTTTCGACGGTTAAACGGTTGTGCATTGCATTCTGCACGTTAAATGGAGTAGAAAGAGCGCTTAAACGTCGAAATATCTCAAACGGGAAGGAAATGACGGTCAGTTTTAATCAAAATCGACGAAATCATCGAGATTTGCGAGCTGTTCCGCTTGTTTCGACGGTTAAACGGTTGTGCATTGCATTCTGCACGTTAAATGGAGTAAAAAGAGCGCTTAAACGTCGAAATATCTCAAACGGGAAGGAAATGACGGTTAGTTTTGGTCAAAATCGACGAAATCATCGAGATTTGAAAGCTGTTCCGCTTGTTTCGTCACTCAAATTGGCGTGTATTGCATTCTGCATGTAAAAAGGAGTAAAAAGAGCGCTAAAACGTCGAAAAATCTCAAACGGGAAGGAAATGACGGTCAGTTTTCATCAAAATCGACGAAATCATCGAGATTTGCGAGCTGTTCCGCTTGTTTCGACGGTTAAACGGTTGTGCATTGCATTCTGCACGTTAAATGGAGTAAAAAGAGCGCTTAAACGTCGAAATATCTCAAACGGGTAGGAAATGACGGTCAGTTTTCATCAAAATCGACGAAATCATCGAGATTTGCGAGCTGTTCCGCTTGTTTCGACGGTTAAACGGTTGTTTATTACATTCTGCACGTAAAAAGGAGTGAAATGAGCGTTTAAACGTCGAAATATCTCAAACGGGAATTAAATGACGGTCAGTTTTAATCAAAATCGACGAAATCATCGAGATTTGCGAGCTGTTCCGCTTGTTTCGACGGTTAAACGGTTGTGCATTGCATTCTGCACGTTAAATGGAGTAGAAAGAGCGCTTAAACGTCGAAATATCTTAAACGGGAAGGAAATGACGGTCAGTTTTCATCAAAATCGACGAAATCATCGAGATTTGCGAGCTGTTCCGCTTGTTTCGACGCTGCAACTGGCGTGTATTGCATTCTGCACGTAAAAAGGAGTAAAAAGAGCGCTAAAACGTCGAAAAATCTCAAACGGGAAGGAAATGACGGTCAGTTTTCATCAAAATCGACGAAATCATCGAGATTTGCAAGCTGTTCCGCTTGTTTCGACGGTTAAGCGGTTGTTTAATACATTCTGCACGTTAAATGGAGTAAAAAGAGCGCTTAAACGTCGAAATTTCTCAAACGGGAAGGTAATGGCGGTTAGTTTTGGTCAAAATCGACGAAATCATCGAGATTTGAAAGCTGTTCCGCTTGTTTCGACGCTGCAACTGGCGTGTATTGCATTCTGCACGTAAAAAGGAGTAAAAAGAGCGCTAAAACGTCGAAAAATCTCAAACGGAAGGAAATGACGGTCAGTTTTCATCAAAACCGACGAAATCATCGAGATTTGCGAGCTGTTCCGCTTGTTTCGACTGTTAAGCGGTTGTTTATTACATTCTGCAAGTAAAAAGGAGTGAAATGAGCGTTTAAACGTCGAAATATCTCAAACGGGAATTAAATGACGGTCAGTTTTCATCAAAATCGACGAAATCATCGAGATTTGCGAGCTGTTCCGCTTGTTTCGACGGTTAAAAGGTTGTGCATTGCATTCTGCACGTTAAATGGAGTAGAATGAGCGCTTAAACGTCGAAATATCTCAAATGGGAACGAAATGACGGTCAGTTTTCTTCAAAATCGACGAAATCATCGAGATTTGTGAGCTGTTCCGCTTGTTTCGACGCTGCAACTGGCGTGTATTGCATTCTGCACGTAAAAAGGAGTAAAAAGAGCGCTAAAACGTCGAAATATCTCAAACGGGAAGGAAATGACGGTCAGATTTCATCAAAATCGACGAAATCATCGAGATTGCGAGCTGTACCGCTTGTTTCGACGGATAAGCGGCTGTTTAATACATTCTGCAAGTAAAAAGGAGTGAAATGAGCGTTTAAACGTCGAAATATCACAAACGGGAAGGAAATGACGGTCAGTTTTCATCAAAATCGACGAAATCATCGAGATTTGCGAGCTGTTCCGCTTGTTTCGAAGCTGAAACTAGCGTGTATTACATTCTGCAAGTAAAAAGGAGTAAAAAGAGCGCTTAAACGTCGAAATATCTCAAACGGGAAGGAAATGACTGTTAGTTTTGGTCAAAATCGACGAAATCATCGAGATTTGCGAGCTGTTTCGCTTGTTTAGACGTTGAAACTGCCATGCATTACATTCTGCACGTTAAATGGAGTAAAAAGAGCGCTTAAACGTCGAAATTTCTCAAACGGGAAGGAAATGACGGTCAGTTTTCGTCAAAATCGACGAAATCATCGAGATTTGCGAGCTGTTCCGCTTGTTTCGACGGTTAAGCGCTTGTTTAATACATTCTGCAAGTAAAAAGGAGTGAAATGAGCGTTTAAACGTCGAAGTATCACAAACGGGAAGGAAATGACGGTCAGTTTTCATCAAAATCGACGAAATCATCGAGATTTGCGAGCTGTTCCGCTTGTTTCGACGGTTAAACGGTTGTGCATTGCTTTCTGCACGTTAAAAGGAGTAAAAAGAGCGCTTAAACATCGAAATATCTCAAACGGGAAGGAAATGACGGTCAGTTTTAATCAAAATCGACGAAATCATCGAGATTTGCGAGCTGTTCCGCTTGTTTCGACGGTTAAACGGTTGTGCATTGCATTCTGCACGTTAAATGGAGTACAAAGAGCGCTTAAACGTCGAAATATCTCAAACGGGAAGGAAATGACGGTTAGTTTTGGTCAAAATCGACGAAATCATCGAGATTTGAAAGCTGTTCCGCTTGTTTCGTCACTCAAATTGGCGTGTATTGCATTCTGCATGTAAAAAGGAGTAAAAAGAGCGCTAAAACGTCGAAAAATCTCAAACGGGAAGGAAATGACGGTCAGTTTTCATCAAAATCGACGAAATCATCGAGATTTGCGAGCTGTTCCGCTTGTTTCGACGGTTAAACGGTTGTGCATTGCATTCTGCACGTTAAATGGAGTAAAAAGAGCGCTTAAACGTCGAAATATCTCAAACGGGAAGGAAATGACGGTCAGTTTTAATCAAAATCGACGGAATCATCGAGATTTGCGAGCTGTTCCGCTTGTTTCGACGCTGCAACTGGCGTGTATTGCATTCTGCACGTAAAAAGGAGTAAAAAGAGCGCTAAAACGTCGAAAAATCTCAAACGGGAAGGAAATGACGGTCAGTTTTCATCAAAACCGACGAAATCATCGAGATTTGCGAGCTGTTCGCTTGTTTCGACGGTTAAACGGTTGTTTATTACATTCTGCAAGTAAAAAGGAGTGAAATGAGCGTTTAAACGTCGAAATATCACAAACGGGAATTAAATGACGGTCAGTTTTCATCAAAATCGGCGAAATCAAAGCGATTTGCTAGCTGTTCCGCTTGTTTCGACGGTTAAAAGGTTGTGCATTGCATTCTGCACGTTAAATGGAGTAGAAAGAGCGCTTAAACGTCGAAATATCTTAAACGGGAAGGAAATGACGGTCAGTTTTCATCAAAATCGACGAAATCATCGAGATTTGCGAGCTGTTCCGCTTGTTTCGACGCTGCAACTGGCGTGTATTGCATTCTGCACGTAAAAAGGAGTAAAAAGAGCGCTAAAACGTCGAAAAATCTCAAACGGGAAGGAAATGACGGTCAGTTTTCATCAAAATCGACGAAATCATCGAGATTTGCGAGCTGTTCCGCTTGTTTCGACGGTTAAGCGGTTGTTTAATACATTCTGCAAGTAAAAAGGAGTGAAATGAGCGTTTAAACGTCGAAATATCACAAACGGGAAGGAAATGACGGTCAGTTTTCATCAAAATCGACGAAATCATCGAGATTTGCGAGCTGTTCCGCTTGTTTCGAAGCTGAAACTAGCGTGTATTACATTCTGCAAGTAAAAAGAAGTAAAAAGAGCGCTTAAACGTCGAAATATCTCAAACGGGAAGGAAATGACTGTTAGTTTTGGTCAAAATCGACGAAATCATCGAGATTTGCGAGCTGTTTCGCTTGTTTAGACGTTGAAACTGCCATGCATTACATTCTGCACGTTAAATGGAGTAAAAAGAGCGCTTAAACGTCGAAATTTCTCAAACGGGAAGGAAATGACGGTCAGTTTTCGTCAAAATCGACGAAATCATCGAGATTTGCGAGCTGTTCCGCTTGTTTCGACGGTTAAGCGCTTGTTTAATACATTCTGCAAGTAAAAAGGAGTGAAATGAGCGTTTAAACGTCGAAGTATCACAAACGGGAAGGAAATGACGGTCAGTTTTCATCAAAATCGACGAAATCATCGAGATTTGCGAGCTGTTCCGCTTGTTTCGACGGTTAAACGGTTGTGCATTGCATTCTGCACGTTAAATGGAGTAAAAAGAGCGCTTAAACGTCGAAATATCTCAAATGGGAAGGAAATGACGGTCAGTTTTCATCAAAATCGACGAAATCATCGAGATTTGCGAGCTGTTCCGCTTGTTTCGACGGTTAAACGGTTGTGCATTGCATTCTGCACGTTAAATGGAGTAAAAAGAGCGCTTAAACGTCGAAATATCTCAAACGGGAAGGAAATGACGGTTAGTTTTGGTCAAAATCGACGAAATCATCGAGATTTGAAAGCTGTTCCGCTTGTTTCGTCACTCAAATTGGCGTGTATTGCATTCTGCATGTAAAAAGGAGTAAAAAGAGCGCTAAAACGTCGAAAAATCTCAAACGGGAAGGAAATGACGGTCAGTTTTCATCAAAATCGACGAAATCATCGAGATTTGCGAGCTGTTCCGCTTGTTTCGACGGTTAAACGGTTGTGCATTGCATTCTGCACGTTAAATGGAGTAAAAAGAGCGCTTAAACGTCGAAATATCTCAAACGGGTAGGAAATGACGGTCAGTTTTCATCAAAATCGACGAAATCATCGAGATTTGCGAGCTGTTCCGCTTGTTTCGACGGTTAAACGGTTGTTTATTACATTCTGCACGTAAAGAGGAGTGAAATGAGCGTTTAAACGTCGAAATATCTCAAACGGGAATTAAATGACGGTCAGTTTTAATCAAAATCGACGAAATCATCGAGATTTGCGAGCTGTTCCGCTTGTTTCGACGGTTAAACGGTTGTGCATTGCATTCTGCACGTTAAATGGAGTAAAAAGAGCGCTTAAACGTCGAAATATCTCAAATGGGAAGGAAATGACAGTCAGTTTTCTTCAAAATCGTCGAAATCATCGAGATGTGCGAGCTGTTCCGCTTGTTTCGACGGTTAAACGGCTGTTTATTACATTCTGCACGTTAAAAGGAGTAAAAAGAGCGCTTAAACGTCGAAATATCTCAAACGGGAAGGAAATGACGGTCAGATTTCATCAAAATCGACGAAATCATCGAGATTTGCGAGCTGTTCCGCTTGTTTCGACGGTTAAACGGTTGTGCATTGCATTCTGCACGTTAAAAGGAGTAAAAAGAGCGCTTAAACGTCGAAATATCTCAAACGGGAAGGAAATGACGGTCAGTTTTCATCAAAATCGACGAAATCATCGAGATTTGCGAGCTGTTCCGCTTGTTTCGACGGTTAAACGGTTGTGCATTGCATTCTGCACGTTAAATGGAGTAAAAAGAGCGCTTAAACGTCGAAATATCTCAAATGGGAACGAAATGACGGTCAGTTTTCTTCAAAATCGACGAAATCATCGAGATTTGTGAGCTGTTCCGCTTGTTTCGACGCTGCAACTGGCGTGTATTGCATTCTGCACGTAAAAAGGAGTAAAAAGAGCGCTAAAACGTCGAAAAATCTCAAACGGGAAGGAAATGACGGTCAGTTTTCATCAAAATCGACGAAATCATCGAGATTTGCGAGCTGTTCCGCTTGTTTCGACGGTTAAACGGTTGTGCATTGCATTCTGCACGTTAAATGGAGTAGAAAGAGCGCTTAAACGTCGAAATATCTTAAACGGGAAGGAAATGACGGTCAGTTTTCATCAAAATCGACGAAATCATCGAGATTTGCGAGCTGTTCCGCTTGTTTCGACGCTGCAACTGGCGTGTATTGCATTCTGCACGTAAAAAGGAGTAAAAAGAGCGCTAAAACGTCGAAAAATCTCAAACGGGAAGGAAATGACGGTCAGTTTTCATCAAAATCGACGAAATCATCGAGATTTGCGAGCTGTTCCGCTTGTTTCGACGGTTAAGCGGTTGTTTAATACATTCTGCACGTTAAATGGAGTAAAAAGAGCGCTTAAACGTCGAAATTTCTCAAACGGGAAGGTAATGACGGTTAGTTTTGGTCAAAATCGACGAAATCATCGAGATTTGAAAGCTGTTCCGCTTGTTTCACCGCTGCAACTGGCGTGTATTGCATTCTGCACGTAAAAAGGAGTAAAAAGAGCGCTAAAACGTCGAAAAATCTCAAACGGGAAGGAAATGACGGTCAGTTTTCATCAAAACCGACGAAATCATCGAGATTTGCGAGCTGTTCCGCTTGTTTCGACTGTTAAGCGGTTGTTTATTACATTCTGCAAGTAAAAAGGAGTGAAATGAGCGTTTAAACGTCGAAATATCTCAAACGGGAATTAAATGACGGTCAGTTTTCATCAAAATCGACGAAATCATCGAGATTTGCGAGCTGTTCCGCTTGTTTCGACGGTTAAAAGGTTGTGCATTGCATTCTGCACGTTAAATGGAGTAGAATGAGCGCTTAAACGTCGAAATATCTCAAATGGGAACGAAATGACGGTCAGATTTCATCAAAATCGACGAAATCATCGAGATTTGCGAGCTGTTCCGCTTGTTTCGACGGTTAAGCGGCTGTTTAATACATTCTGCAAGTAAAAAGGAGTGAAATGAGCGCTTAAACTTCGAAATTTCTCAAACGGGAAGGAAATGACGGTCAGTTTTCGTCAAAATCGACGAAATGATCGAGATTTGCGAGCTGTTCCGCTTGTTTCGACGGTTAAGCGCTTGTTTAATACATTCTGCAAGTAAAAAGGAGTGAAATGAGCGTTTAAACGTCGAAATATCTCAAACGGGAAGGAAATGACGGTTAGTTTTGGTCAAAATCGACGAAATCATCGAGATTTGAAAGCTGTTCCGCTTGTTTCGTCACTCAAATTGGCGTGTATTGCATTCTGCATGTAAAAAGGAGTAAAAAGAGCGCTAAAACGTCGAAAAATCTCAAACGGGAAGGAAATGACGGTCAGTTTTCATCAAAATCGACGAAATCATCGAGATTTGCGAGCTGTTCCGCTTGTTTCGACGGTTAAGCGCTTGTTTAATACATTCTGCAAGTAAAAAGGAGTGAAATGAGCGTTTAAACGTCGAAGTATCACAAACGGGAAGGAAATGACGGTCAGTTTTCATCAAAATCGACGAAATCATCGAGATTTGCGAGCTGTTCCGCTTGTTTCGACGGTTAAACGGTTGTGCATTGCATTCTGCACGTTAAAAGGAGTAAAAAGAGCGCTTAAACGTCGAAATATCTCAAACGGGAAGGAAATGACGGTCAGTTTTCATCAAAATCGACGAAATCATCGAGATTTGCGAGCTGTTCCGCTTGTTTCGACGGTTAAACGGTTGTGCATTGCATTCTGCACGTTAAATGGAGTAAAAAGAGCGCTTAAACGTCGAAATATCTCAAATGGGAACGAAATGACGGTCAGTTTTCTTCAAAATCGACGAAATCATCGAGATTTGTGAGCTGTTCCGCTTGTTTCGACGCTGCAACTGGCGTGTATTGCATTCTGCACGTAAAAAGGAGTAAAAAGAGCGCTAAAACGTCGAAAAATCTCAAACGGGAAGGAAATGACGGTCAGTTTCCATCAAAATCGACGAAATCATCGAGATTTGCGAGCTGTTCCGCTTGTTTCGACGGTTAAACGGTTGTGCATTGCATTCTGCACGTTAAATGGAGTAGAAAGAGCGCTTAAACGTCGAAATATCTTAAACGGGAAGGAAATGACGGTCAGTTTTCATCAAAATCGACGAAATCATCGAGATTTGCGAGCTGTTCCGCTTGTTTCGACGGTTAAACGGCTGTTTATTACATTCTGCACGTTAAAAGGAGTAAAAAGAGCGCTTAAACGTCGAAATATCTCAAACGGGAAGGAAATGACGGTCAGATTTCATCAAAATCGACGAAATCATCGAGATTTGCGAGCTGTTCCGCTTGTTTCGACGGTTAAACGGATGTGCATTGCATTCTGCACGTTAAATGGAGTAACAAGAGCGCTTAAACGTCGAAATATCTCAAATGGGAAGGAAATGACAGTCAGTTTTCTTCAAAATCGTCGAAATCATCGAGATGTGCGAGCTGTTCCGCTTGTTTCGACGGTTAAACGGCTGTTTATTACATTCTGCACGTTAAAAGGAGTAAAAAGAGCGCTTAAACGTCGAAATATCTCAAACGGGAAGGAAATGACGGTCAGATTTCATCAAAATCGACGAAATCATCGAGATTTGCGAGCTGTTCCGCTTGTTTCGACGGTTAAACGGATGTGCATTGCATTCTGCACGTTAAAAGGAGTAAAAAGAGCGCTTAAACGTCGAAATATCTCAAACGGGAAGGAAATGACGGTCAGTTTTCATCAAAATCGACGAAATCATCGAGATTTGCGAGCTGTTCCGCTTGTTTCGACGGTTAAACGGTTGTGCATTGCATTCTGCACGTTAAATGGAGTAAAAAGAGCGCTTAAACGTCGAAATATCTCAAATGGGAACGAAATGACGGTCAGTTTTCTTCAAAATCGACGAAATCATCGAGATTTGTGAGCTGTTCCGCTTGTTTCGACGCTGCAACTGGCGTGTATTGCATTCTGCACGTAAAAAGGAGTAAAAAGAGCGCTAAAACGTCGAAAAATCTCAAACGGGAAGGAAATGACGGTCAGTTTTCATCAAAATTGACGAAATCATCGAGATTTGCGAGCTGTTCCGCTTGTTTCGACGGTTAAACGGTTGTGCATTGCATTCTGCACGTTAAATGGAGTAGAAAGAGCGCTTAAACGTCGAAATATCTTAAACGGGAAGGAAATGACGGTCAGTTTTCATCAAAATCGACGAAATCATCGAGATTTGCGAGCTGTTCCGCTTGTTTCGACGCTGCAACTGGCGTGTATTGCATTCTGCACGTAAAAAGGAGTAAAAAGAGCGCTAAAACGTCGAAAAATCTCAAACGGGAAGGAAATGACGGTCAGTTTTCATCAAAATCGACGAAATCATCGAGATTTGCGAGCTGTTCCGCTTGTTTCGACGGTTAAGCGGTTGTTTAATACATTCTGCACGTTAAATGGAGTAAAAAGAGCGCTTAAACGTCGAAATTTCTCAAACGGGAAGGTAATGACGGTTAGTTTTGGTCAAAATCGACGAAATCATCGAGATTTGAAAGCTGTTCCGCTTGTTTCGACGCTGCAACTGGCGTGTATTGCATTCTGCACGTAAAAAGGAGTAAAAAGAGCGCTAAAACGTCGAAAAATCTCAAACGGGAAGGAAATGACGGTCAGTTTTCATCAAAATCGACGAAATCATCGAGATTTGCGAGCTGTTCCACTTGTTTCGACGGTTAAACGGTTGTGCATTGCATTCTGCACGTTAAAAGGAGTAAAAAGAGCGCTTAAACGTCGAAATATCTCAAACGGGAAGGAAATGACGGTCAGTTTTCATCAAAATCGACGAAATCATCGAGATTTGCGAGCTGTTCCGCTTGTTTCGACGGTTAAACGGTTGTGCATTGCATTCTGCACGTTAAATGGAGTAGAAAGAGCGCTTAAACGTCGAAATATCTCAAACGGGAAGGAAATGACGGTCAGTTTTCATCAAAATCGACGAAATCATCGAGATTTGCGAGCTGTTCCGCTTGTTTCGACGGTTAAAAGGTTGTGCATTGCATTCTGCACGTTAAATGGAGTAGAAAGAGCGCTTAAACGTCGAAATATCTTAAACGGGAAGGAAATGACGGTCAGTTTTCATCAAAATCGACGAAATCATCGAGATTTGCGAGCTGTTCCGCTTGTTTCGACGCAGCAACTGGCGTGTATTGCATTCTGCACGTAAAAAGGAGTGAAATGAGCGTTTAAACGTCGAAATATCTCAAACGGGAATTAAATGACGGTCAGTTTTCATCAAAATCGACGAAATCATCGAGATTTGCGAGCTGTTCCGCTTGTTTCGACGGTTAAAAGGTTGTGCATTGCATTCTGCACGTTAAATGGAGTAAAAAGAGCGCTTAAACGTCGAAATATCTCAAATGGGAACGAAATGACGGTCAGTTTTCTTCAAAATCGACGAAATCATCGAGATTTGCGAGCTGTTCCGCTTGTTTCGACGGTTAAGCGGCTGTTTAATACATTCTGCAAGTAAAAAGGAGTGAAATGAGCGTTTAAACGTCGAAATATCACAAACGGGAAGGAAATGACGGTCAGTTTTCATCAAAATCGACGAAATCATCGAGATTTGCGAGCTGTTCCGCTTGTTTCGAAGCTGAAACTAGCGTGTATTACATTCTGCAAGTAAAAAGGAGTAAAAAGAGCGCTTAAACGTCGAAATATCTCAAACGGGAAGGAAATGACTGTTAGTTTTGGTCAAAATCGACGAAATCATCGAGATTTGCGAGCTGTTTCGCTTGTTTAGACGTTGAAACTGCCATGCATTACATTCTGCACGTTAAATGGAGTAAAAAGAGCGCTTAAACGTCGAAATTTCTCAAACGGGAAGGAAATGACGGTCAGTTTTCGTCAAAATCGACGAAATCATCGAGATTTGCGAGCTGTTCCGCTTGTTTCGACGGTTAAGCGCTTGTTTAATACATTCTGCAAGTAAAAAGGAGTGAAATGAGCGGTTCAACGTCGAAGTATCACAAACGGGAAGGAAATGACGGTCAGTTTTCATCAAAATCGACGAAATCATCGAGATTTGCGAGCTGTTCCGCTTGTTTCTACGGTTAAAAGGTTGTGCATTGCATTCTGCACGTTAAATGGAGTAGAATGAGCACTTAAACGTCGAAATATCTTAAACGGGAAGGAAATGACGGTCAGTTTTCATCAAAATCGACGAAATCATCGAGATTTGCGAGCTGTTCCGCTTGTTTCGACGGTTAAACGGTTGTGCATTGCATTCTGCACGTTAAATGGAGTAAAAAGAGCGCTTAAACGTCGAAATATCTCAAATGGGAACGAAATGACGGTCAGTTTTCTTCAAAATCGACGAAATCATCGAGATTTGTGAGCTGTTCCGCTTGTTTCGACGGTTAAGCGGCTGTTTAATACATTCTGCAAGTAAAAAGGAGTGAAATGAGCGTTTAAACGTCGAAATATCACAAACGGGAAGGAAATGACGGTCAGTTTTCATCAAAATCGACGAAATCATCGAGATTTGCGAGCTGTTCCGCTTGTTTCGAAGCTGAAACTAGCGTGTATTACATTCTGCAAGTAAAAAGGAGTAAAAAGAGCGCTTAAACGTCGAAATATCTCAAACGGGAAGGAAATGACTGTTAGTTTTGGTCAAAATCGACGAAATCATCGAGATTTGCGAGCTGTTTCGCTTGTTTAGACGTTGAAACTGCCATGCATTACATTCTGCACGTTAAATGGAGTAAAAAGAGCGCTTAAACGTCGAAATTTCTCAAACGGGAAGGAAATGACGGTCAGTTTTCGTCAAAATCGACGAAATCATCGAGATTTGCGAGCTGTTCCGCTTGTTTCGACGGTTAAGCGCTTGTTTAATACATTCTGCAAGTAAAAAGGAGTGAAACGAGCGTTTAAACGTCGAAGTATCACAAACGGGAAGGAAATGACGGTCAGTTTTCATCAAAATCGACGAAATCATCGAGATTTGCGAGCTGTTCCGCTTGTTTCGACGGTTAAACGGTTGTGCATTGCATTCTGCACGTTAAAAGGAGTAAAAAGAGCGCTTAAACGTCGAAATATCTCAAACGGGAAGGAAATGACGGTCAGTTTTCATCAAAATCGACGAAATCATCGAGATTTGTGAGCTGTTCCGCTTGTTTCGACGGTTAAACGGTTGTGCATTGCATTCTGCACGTTAAATGGAGTAAAAAGAGCGCTTAAACGTCGAAATATCTCAAACGGGAAGGAAATGACGGTTAGTTTTGGTCAAAATCGACGAAATCATCGAGATTTGAAAGCTGTTCCGCTTGTTTCGTCACTCAAATTGGCGTGTATTGCATTCTGCATGTAAAAAGGAGTAAAAAGAGCGCTAAAACGTCGAAAAATCTCAAACGGGAAGGAAATGACGGTCAGTTTTCATCAAAATCGACGAAATCATCGAGATTTGCGAGCTGTTCCGCTTGTTTCGACGGTTAAGCGCTTGTTTAATACATTCTGCAAGTAAAAAGGAGTGAAATGAGCGTTTAAACGTCGAAGTATCACAAACGGGAAGGAAATGACGGTCAGTTTTCATCAAAATCGACGAAATCATCGAGATTTGCGAGCTGTTCCGCTTGTTTCGACGGTTAAAAGGTTGTGCATTGCATTCTGCACGTTAAATGGAGTAGAATGAGCGCTTAAACGTCGAAATATCTCAAATGGGAACGAAATGACGGTCAGTTTTCTTCAAAATCGACGAAATCATCGAGATTTGTGAGCTGTTCCGCTTGTTTCGACGCTGCAACTGGCGTGTATTGCATTCTGCACGTAAAAAGGAGTAAAAAGAGCGCTAAAACGTCGAAATATCTCAAACGGGAAGGAAATGACGGTCAGATTTCATCAAAATCGACGAAATCATCGAGATTTGCGAGCTGTTCCGCTTGTTTCGACGGTTAAGCGGCTGTTTAATACATTCTGCAAGTAAAAAGGAGTGAAATGAGCGCTTAAACGTCGAAATTTCTCAAACGGGAAGGAAATGACGGTCAGTTTTCGTCAAAATCGACGAAATCATCGAGATTTGCGAGCTGTTCCGCTTGTTTCGACGGTTAAGCGCTTGTTTAATACATTCTGCAAGTAAAAAGGAGTGAAATGAGCGTTTAAACGTCGAAATATCTCAAACGGGAAGGAAATGACGGTTAGTTTTGGTCAAAATCGACGAAATCATCGAGATTTGAAAGCTGTTCCGCTTGTTTCGTCACTCAAATTGGCGTGTATTGCATTCTGCATGTAAAAAGGAGTAAAAAGAGCGCTAAAACGTCGAAAAATCTCAAACGGGAAGGAAATGACGGTCAGTTTTCATCAAAATCGACGAAATCATCGAGATTTGCGAGCTGTTCCGCTTGTTTCGACGGTTAAGCGCTTGTTTAATACATTCTGCAAGTAAAAAGGAGTGAAATGAGCGTTTAAACGTCGAAGTATCACAAACGGGAAGGAAATGACGGTCAGTTTTCATCAAAATCGACGAAATCATCGAGATTTGCGAGCTGTTCCGCTTGTTTCGACGGTTAAACGGTTGTGCATTGCATTCTGCACGTTAAATGGAGTAAAAAGAGCGCTTAAACGTCGAAATATCTCAAACGGGTAGGAAATGACGGTCAGTTTTCGTCAAAATCGACGAAATCATCGAGATTTGCGAGCTGTTCCGCTTGTTTCGACGGTTAAACGGTTGTTTAGTACATTCTGTACGTAAAAAGGAGTGAAATGAGCGTTTAAACGTCGAAATATCTCAAACGGGAATTAAATGACGGTCAGTTTTAATCAAAATCGACGAAATCATCGAGATTTGCGAGCTGTTCCGCTTGTTTCGACGGTTAAACGGCTGTTTATTACATTCTGCACGTTAAAAGGAGTAAAAAGAGCGCTTAAACGTCGAAATATCTCAAACGGGAAGGAAATGACGGTCAGATTTCATCAAAATCGACGAAATCATCGAGATTTGCGAGCTGTTCCGCTTGTTTCGACGGTTAAACGGATGTGCATTGCATTCTGCACGTTAAAAGGAGTAAAAAGAGCGCTTAAACGTCGAAATATCTCAAACGGGAAGGAAATGACGGTCAGTTTTCATCAAAATCGACGAAATCATCGAGATTTGCGAGCTGTTCCGCTTGTTTCGACGGTTAAACGGTTGTGCATTGCATTCTGCACGTTAAATGGAGTAAAAAGAGCGCTTAAACGTCGAAATATCTCAAATGGGAACGAAATGACGGTCAGTTTTCTTCAAAATCGACGAAATCATCGAGATTTGTGAGCTGTTCCGCTTGTTTCGACGCAGCAACTGGCGTGTATTGCATTCTGCACGTAAAAAGGAGTAAAAAGAGCGCTAAAACGTCGAAAAATCTCAAACGGGAAGGAAATGACGGTCAGTTTCCATCAAAATCGACGAAATCATCGAGATTTGCGAGCTGTTCCGCTTGTTTCGACGGTTAAACGGTTGTGCATTGCATTCTGCACGTTAAATGGAGTAGAAAGAGCGCTTAAACGTCGAAATATCTTAAACGGGAAGGAAATGACGGTCAGTTTTCATCAAAATCGACGAAATCATCGAGATTTGCGAGCTGTTCCGCTTGTTTCGACGCTGCAGCTGGCGTGTATTGCATTCTGCACGTAAAAAGGAGTAAAAAGAGCGCTAAAACGTCGAAAAATCTCAAACGGGAAGGAAATGACGGTCAGTTTTCATCAAAATCGACGAAATCATCGAGATTTGCGAGCTGTTCCGCTTGTTTCGACGGTTAAGCGGTTGTTTAATACATTCTGCACGTTAAATGGAGTAAAAAGAGCGCTTAAACGTCGAAATTTCTCAAACGGGAAGGTAATGACGGTTAGTTTTGGTCAAAATCGACGAAATCATCGAGATTTGAAAGCTGTTCCGCTTGTTTCGACGCTGCAACTGGCGTGTATTGCATTCTGCACGTAAAAAGGAGTAAAAAGAGCGCTAAAACGTCGAAAAATCTCAAACGGGAAGGAAATGACGGTCAGTTTTCATCAAAATCGACGAAATCATCGAGATTTGCGAGCTGTTCCGCTTGTTTCGACGGTTAAACGGTTGTGCATTGCATTCTGCACGTTAAAAGGAGTAAAAAGAGCGCTTAAACGTCGAAATATCTCAACGGGAAGGAAATGACGGGTCAGTTTTCATCAAAATCGACGAAATCATCGAGATTTGCGAGCTGTTCCGCTTGTTTCGACGGTTAAACGGTTGTGCATTGCATTCTGCACGTTAAATGGAGTAAAAAGAGCGCAAAAACGTCGAAATATCTCAAATGGGAACGAAATGACGGTCAGTTTTCATCAAAATCGACGAAATCATCGAGATTTGCGAGCTGTTCCGCTTGTTTCGACGGTTAAGCGGTTGTTTAATACATTCTGCACGTTAAATGGAGTAAAAAGAGCGCTTAAACGTCGAAATTTCTCAAACGGGAAGGTAATGACGGTTAGTTTTGGTCAAAATCGACGAAATCATCGAGATTTGAAAGCTGTTCCGCTTGTTACGACGCTGCAACTGGCGTGTATTGCATTCTGCACGTAAAAAGGAGTAAAAAGAGCGCTAAAACGTCGAAAAATCTCAAACGGGAAGGAAATGACGGTCAGTTTTCATCAAAACCGACGAAATCATCGAGATTTGCGAGCTGTTCCGCTTGTTTCGACTGTTAAGCGGTTGTTTATTACATTCTGCAAGTAAAAAGGAGTGAAATGAGCGTTTAAACGTCGAAATATCACAAACGGGAATTAAATGACGGTCAGTTTTCATCAAAATCGGCGAAATCAAAGCGATTTGCTAGCTGTTCCGCTTGTTTCGACGGTTAAAAGGTTGTGCATTGCATTCTGCACGTTAAATGGAGTAGAAAGAGCGCTTAAACGTCGAAATATCTTAAACGGGAAGGAAATGACGGTCAGTTTTCATCAAAATCGACGAAATCATCGAGATTTGCGAGCTGTTCCGCTTGTTTCGACGCTGCAACTGGCGTGTATTGCATTCTGCACGTAAAAAGGAGTGAAATGAGCGTTTAAACGTCGAAATATCTCAAACGGGAATTAAATGACGGTCAGTTTTCATCAAAATCGACGAAATCATCGAGATTTGCGAGCTGTTCCGCTTGTTTCGACGGTTAAAAGGTTGTGCATTGCATTCTGCACGTTAAATGGAGTAAAAAGAGCGCTTAAACGTCGAAATATCTCAAATGGGTACGAAATGACGGTCAGTTTTCTTCAAAATCGACGAAATCATCGAGATTTGTGAGCTGTTCCGCTTGTTTCGACGCTGCAACTGGCGTGTATTGCATTCTGCACGTAAAAAGGAGTAAAAAGAGCGCTAAAACGTCGAAATATCTCAAACGGGAAGGAAATGACGGTCAGATTTCATCAAAATCGACGAAATCATCGAGATTTGCGAGCTGTTCCGCTTGTTTCGACGGTTAAGCGGCTGTTTAATACATTCTGCAAGTAAAAAGGAGTGAAATGAGCGTTTAAACGTCGAAATATCACAAACGGGAAGGAAATGACGGTCAGTTTTCATCAAAATCGACGAAATCATCGAGATTTGCGAGCTGTTCCGCTTGTTTCGACGGTTAAACGGTTGTGCATTGCATTCTGCACGTTAAAAGGAGTAAAAAGAGCGCTTAAACGTCGAAATATCTCAAACGGGAAGGAAATGACGGTCAGTTTTCATCAAAATCGACGAAATCATCGAGATTTGCGAGCTGTTCCGCTTGTTTCGACGGTTAAACGGTTGTGCATTGCATTCTGCACGTTAAATGGAGTAAAAAGAGCGCTTAAACGTCGAAATATCTCAAATGGAACGAAATGACGGTCAGTTTTCATCAAAATCGACGAAATCATCGAGATTTGCGAGCTGTTCCGCTTGTTTCGACGGTTAAGCGGTTGTTTAATACATTCTGCACGTTAAATGGAGTAAAAAGAGCGCTTAAACGTCGAAATTTCTCAAACGGGAAGGTAATGACGGTTAGTTTTGGTCAAAATCGACGAAATCATCGAGATTTGAAAGCTGTTCCGCTTGTTACGACGCTGCAACTGGCGTGTATTGCATTCTGCACGTAAAAAGGAGTAAAAAGAGCGCTAAAACGTCGAAAAATCTCAAACGGGAAGGAAATGACGGTCAGTTTTCATCAAAACCGACGAAATCATCGAGATTTGCGAGCTGTTCCGCTTGTTTCGACTGTTAAGCGGTTGTTTATTACATTCTGCAAGTAAAAAGGAGTGAAATGAGCGTTTAAACGTCGAAATATCACAAACGGGAATTAAATGACGGTCAGTTTTCATCAAAATCGGCGAAATCAAAGCGATTTGCTAGCTGTTCCGCTTGTTTCGACGGTTAAAAGGTTGTGCATTGCATTCTGCACGTTAAATGGAGTAGAAAGAGCGCTTAAACGTCGAAATATCTTAAACGGGAAGGAAATGACGGTCAGTTTTCATCAAAATCGACGAAATCATCGAGATTTGCGAGCTGTTCCGCTTGTTTCGACGCTGCAACTGGCGTGTATTGCATTCTGCACGTAAAAAGGAGTGAAATGAGCGTTTAAACGTCGAAATATCTCAAACGGGAATTAAATGACGGTCAGTTTTCATCAAAATCGACGAAATCATCGAGATTTGCGAGCTGTTCCGCTTGTTTCGACGGTTAAAAGGTTGTGCATTGCATTCTGCACGTTAAATGGAGTAAAAAGAGCGCTTAAACGTCGAAATATCTCAAATGGGTACGAAATGACGGTCAGTTTTCTTCAAAATCGACGAAATCATCGAGATTTGTGAGCTGTTCCGCTTGTTTCGACGGTTAAACGGTTGTGCATTGCATTCTGCACGTTAAATGGAGTAAAAAGAGCGCTTAAACGTCGAAATATCTCAAATGGGAACGAAATGACGGTCAGTTTTCATCAAAATCGACGAAATCATCGAGATTTGCGAGCTGTTCCGCTTGTTTCGACGGTTAAGCGGTTGTTTAATACATTCTGCACGTTAAATGGAGTAAAAAGAGCGCTTAAACGTCGAAATTTCTCAAACGGGAAGGTAATGACGGTTAGTTTTGGTCAAAATCGACGAAATCATCGAGATTTGAAAGCTGTTCCGCTTGTTACGACGCTGCAACTGGCGTGTATTGCATTCTGCACGTAAAAAGGAGTAAAAAGAGCGCTAAAACGTCGAAAAATCTCAAACGGGAAGGAAATGACGGTCAGTTTTCATCAAAACCGACGAAATCATCGAGATTTGCGAGCTGTTCCGCTTGTTTCGACTGTTAAGCGGTTGTTTATTACATTCTGCAAGTAAAAAGGAGTGAAATGAGCGTTTAAACGTCGAAATATCACAAACGGGAATTAAATGACGGTCAGTTTTCATCAAAATCGGCGAAATCAAAGCGATTTGCTAGCTGTTCCGCTTGTTTCGACGGTTAAAAGGTTGTGCATTGCATTCTGCACGTTAAATGGAGTAGAAAGAGCGCTTAAACGTCGAAATATCTTAAACGGGAAGGAAATGACGGTCAGTTTTCATCAAAATCGACGAAATCATCGAGATTTGCGAGCTGTTCCGCTTGTTTCGACGCTGCAACTGGCGTGTATTGCATTCTGCACGTAAAAAGGAGTGAAATGAGCGTTTAAACGTCGAAATATCTCAAACGGGAATTAAATGACGGTCAGTTTTCATCAAAATCGACGAAATCATCGAGATTTGCGAGCTGTTCCGCTTGTTTCGACGGTTAAAAGGTTGTGCATTGCATTCTGCACGTTAAATGGAGTAAAAAGAGCGCTTAAACGTCGAAATATCTCAAATGGGTACGAAATGACGGTCAGTTTTCTTCAAAATCGACGAAATCATCGAGATTTGTGAGCTGTTCCGCTTGTTTCGACGCTGCAACTGGCGTGTATTGCATTCTGCACGTAAAAAGGAGTAAAAAGAGCGCTAAAACGTCGAAATATCTCAAACGGGAAGGAAATGACGGTCAGATTTCATCAAAATCGACGAAATCATCGAGATTTGCGAGCTGTTCCGCTTGTTTCGACGGTTAAGCGGCTGTTTAATACATTCTGCAAGTAAAAAGGAGTGAAATGAGCGTTTAAACGTCGAAATATCACAAACGGGAAGGAAATGACGGTCAGTTTTCATCAAAATCGACGAAATCATCGAGATTTGCGAGCTGTTCCGCTTGTTTCGAAGCTGAAACTAGCGTGTATTACATTCTGCAAGTAAAAAGGAGTAAAAAGAGCGCTTAAACGTCGAAATATCTCAAACGGGAAGGAAATGACTGTTAGTTTTGGTCAAAATCGACGAAATCATCGAGATTTGCGAGCTGTTTCGCTTGTTTAGACGTTGAAACTGCCATGCATTACATTCTGCACGTTAAATGGAGTAAAAAGAGCGCTTAAACGTCGAAATTTCTCAAACGGGAAGGAAATGACGGTCAGTTTTCGTCAAAATCGACGAAATCATCGAGATTTGCGAGCTGTTCCGCTTGTTTCGACGGTTAAGCGCTTGTTTAATACATTCTGCAAGTAAAAAGGAGTGAAATGAGCGTTTAAACGTCGAAGTATCACAAACGGGAAGGAAATGACGGTCAGTTTTCATCAAAATCGACGAAATCATCGAGATTTGCGAGCTGTTCCGCTTGTTTCGACGGTTAAAAGGTTGTGCATTGCATTCTGCACGTTAAATGGAGTAGAATGAGCACTTAAACGTCGAAATATCTTAAACGGGAATTAAATGACGGTCAGTTTTCATCAAAATCGGCGAAATCAAAGCGATTTGCTAGCTGTTCCGCTTGTTTCGACGGTTAAGCGGCTGTTTAATACATTCTGCAAGTAAAAAGGAGTGAAATGAGCGCTTAAACGTCGAAATATCATAAACGGGAAGGAAATGACGGTCAGTTTTCATCAAAATCGACGAAATCATCGAGATTTGCGAGCTGTTCCGCTTGTTTCGACGCTGCAACTGGCGTGTATTGCATTCTGCACGTAAAAAGGAGTGAAATGAGCGTTTAAACGTCGAAATATCTCAAACGGGAATTAAATGACGGTCAGTTTTCATCAAAATCGACGAAATCATCGAGATTTGCGAGCTGTTCCGCTTGTTTCGACGGTTAAAAGGTTGTGCATTGCATTCTGCACGTTAAATGGAGTAAAAAGAGCGCTTAAACGTCGAAATATCTCAAATGGGTACGAAATGACGGTCAGTTTTCTTCAAAATCGACGAAATCATCGAGATTTGTGAGCTGTTCCGCTTGTTTCGACGCTGCAACTGGCGTGTATTGCATTCTGCACGTAAAAAGGAGTAAAAAGAGCGCTAAAACGTCGAAATATCTCAAACGGGAAGGAAATGACGGTCAGATTTCATCAAAATCGACGAAATCATCGAGATTTGCGAGCTGTTCCGCTTGTTTCGACGGTTAAGCGGCTGTTTAATACATTCTGCAAGTAAAAAGGAGTGAAATGAGCGTTTAAACGTCGAAATATCACAAACGGGAAGGAAATGACGGTCAGTTTTCATCAAAATCGACGAAATCATCGAGATTTGCGAGCTGTTCCGCTTGTTTCGACGGTTAAACGGTTGTGCATTGCATTCTGCACGTTAAAAGGAGTAAAAAGAGCGCTTAAACGTCGAAATATCTCAAACGGGAAGGAAATGACGGTCAGTTTTCATCAAAATCGACGAAATCATCGAGATTTGCGAGCTGTTCCGCTTGTTTCGACGGTTAAACGGTTGTGCATTGCATTCTGCACGTTAAATGGAGTAAAAAGAGCGCTTAAACGTCGAAATATCTCAAATGGGAACGAAATGACGGTCAGTTTTCATCAAAATCGACGAAATCATCGAGATTTGCGAGCTGTTCCGCTTGTTTCGACGGTTAAGCGGTTGTTTAATACATTCTGCACGTTAAATGGAGTAAAAAGAGCGCTTAAACGTCGAAATTTCTCAAACGGGAAGGTAATGACGGTTAGTTTTGGTCAAAATCGACGAAATCATCGAGATTTGAAAGCTGTTCCGCTTGTTACGACGCTGCAACTGGCGTGTATTGCATTCTGCACGTAAAAAGGAGTAAAAAGAGCGCTAAAACGTCGAAAAATCTCAAACGGGAAGGAAATGACGGTCAGTTTTCATCAAAACCGACGAAATCATCGAGATTTGCGAGCTGTTCCGCTTGTTTCGACTGTTAAGCGGTTGTTTATTACATTCTGCAAGTAAAAAGGAGTGAAATGAGCGTTTAAACGTCGAAATATCACAAACGGGAATTAAATGACGGTCAGTTTTCATCAAAATCGGCGAAATCAAAGCGATTTGCTAGCTGTTCCGCTTGTTTCGACGGTTAAAAGGTTGTGCATTGCATTCTGCACGTTAAATGGAGTAGAAAGAGCGCTTAAACGTCGAAATATCTTAAACGGGAAGGAAATGACGGTCAGTTTTCATCAAAATCGACGAAATCATCGAGATTTGCGAGCTGTTCCGCTTGTTTCGACGCTGCAACTGGCGTGTATTGCATTCTGCACGTAAAAAGGAGTGAAATGAGCGTTTAAACGTCGAAATATCTCAAACGGGAATTAAATGACGGTCAGTTTTCATCAAAATCGACGAAATCATCGAGATTTGCGAGCTGTTCCGCTTGTTTCGACGGTTAAAAGGTTGTGCATTGCATTCTGCACGTTAAATGGAGTAAAAAGAGCGCTTAAACGTCGAAATATCTCAAATGGGTACGAAATGACGGTCAGTTTTCTTCAAAATCGACGAAATCATCGAGATTTGTGAGCTGTTCCGCTTGTTTCGACGCTGCAACTGGCGTGTATTGCATTCTGCACGTAAAAAGGAGTAAAAAGAGCGCTAAAACGTCGAAATATCTCAAACGGGAAGGAAATGACGGTCAGATTTCATCAAAATCGACGAAATCATCGAGATTTGCGAGCTGTTCCGCTTGTTTCGACGGTTAAGCGGCTGTTTAATACATTCTGCAAGTAAAAAGGAGTGAAATGAGCGTTTAAACGTCGAAATATCACAAACGGGAAGGAAATGACGGTCAGTTTTCATCAAAATCGACGAAATCATCGAGATTTGCGAGCTGTTCCGCTTGTTTCGACGGTTAAACGGTTGTGCATTGCATTCTGCACGTTAAAAGGAGTAAAAAGAGCGCTTAAACGTCGAAATATCTCAAACGGGAAGGAAATGACGGTCAGTTTTCATCAAAATCGACGAAATCATCGAGATTTGCGAGCTGTTCCGCTTGTTTCGACGGTTAAACGGTTGTGCATTGCATTCTGCACGTTAAATGGAGTAAAAAGAGCGCTTAAACGTCGAAATATCTCAAATGGGAACGAAATGACGGTCAGTTTTCATCAAAATCGACGAAATCATCGAGATTTGCGAGCTGTTCCGCTTGTTTCGACGGTTAAGCGGTTGTTTAATACATTCTGCACGTTAAATGGAGTAAAAAGAGCGCTTAAACGTCGAAATTTCTCAAACGGGAAGGTAATGACGGTTAGTTTTGGTCAAAATCGACGAAATCATCGAGATTTGAAAGCTGTTCCGCTTGTTACGACGCTGCAACTGGCGTGTATTGCATTCTGCACGTAAAAAGGAGTAAAAAGAGCGCTAAAACGTCGAAAAATCTCAAACGGGAAGGAAATGACGGTCAGTTTTCATCAAAACCGACGAAATCATCGAGATTTGCGAGCTGTTCCGCTTGTTTCGACTGTTAAGCGGTTGTTTATTACATTCTGCAAGTAAAAAGGAGTGAAATGAGCGTTTAAACGTCGAAATATCACAAACGGGAATTAAATGACGGTCAGTTTTCATCAAAATCGGCGAAATCAAAGCGATTTGCTAGCTGTTCCGCTTGTTTCGACGGTTAAAAGGTTGTGCATTGCATTCTGCACGTTAAATGGAGTAGAAAGAGCGCTTAAACGTCGAAATATCTTAAACGGGAAGGAAATGACGGTCAGTTTTCATCAAAATCGACGAAATCATCGAGATTTGCGAGCTGTTCCGCTTGTTTCGACGCTGCAACTGGCGTGTATTGCATTCTGCACGTAAAAAGGAGTGAAATGAGCGTTTAAACGTCGAAATATCTCAAACGGGAATTAAATGACGGTCAGTTTTCATCAAAATCGACGAAATCATCGAGATTTGCGAGCTGTTCCGCTTGTTTCGACGGTTAAAAGGTTGTGCATTGCATTCTGCACGTTAAATGGAGTAAAAAGAGCGCTTAAACGTCGAAATATCTCAAATGGGTACGAAATGACGGTCAGTTTTCTTCAAAATCGACGAAATCATCGAGATTTGTGAGCTGTTCCGCTTGTTTCGACGCTGCAACTGGCGTGTATTGCATTCTGCACGTAAAAAGGAGTAAAAAGAGCGCTAAAACGTCGAAATATCTCAAACGGGAAGGAAATGACGGTCAGATTTCATCAAAATCGACGAAATCATCGAGATTTGCGAGCTGTTCCGCTTGTTTCGACGGTTAAGCGGCTGTTTAATACATTCTGCAAGTAAAAAGGAGTGAAATGAGCGTTTAAACGTCGAAATATCACAAACGGGAAGGAAATGACGGTCAGTTTTCATCAAAATCGACGAAATCATCGAGATTTGCGAGCTGTTCCGCTTGTTTCGAAGCTGAAACTAGCGTGTATTACATTCTGCAAGTAAAAAGGAGTAAAAAGAGCGCTTAAACGTCGAAATATCTCAAACGGGAAGGAAATGACTGTTAGTTTTGGTCAAAATCGACGAAATCATCGAGATTTGCGAGCTGTTTCGCTTGTTTAGACGTTGAAACTGCCATGCATTACATTCTGCACGTTAAATGGAGTAAAAAGAGCGCTTAAACGTCGAAATTTCTCAAACGGGAAGGAAATGACGGTCAGTTTTCGTCAAAATCGACGAAATCATCGAGATTTGCGAGCTGTTCCGCTTGTTTCGACGGTTAAGCGCTTGTTTAATACATTCTGCAAGTAAAAAGGAGTGAAATGAGCGTTTAAACGTCGAAGTATCACAAACGGGAAGGAAATGACGGTCAGTTTTCATCAAAATCGACGAAATCATCGAGATTTGCGAGCTGTTCCGCTTGTTTCGACGGTTAAAAGGTTGTGCATTGCATTCTGCACGTTAAATGGAGTAGAATGAGCACTTAAACGTCGAAATATCTTAAACGGGAAGGAAATGACGGTCAGTTTTCATCAAAATCGACGAAATCATCGAGATTTGCGAGCTGTTCCGCTTGTTTCGACGGTTAAACGGTTGTGCATTGCATTCTGCACGTTAAATGGAGTAAAAAGAGCGCTTAAACGTCGAAATATCTCAAATGGGAACGAAATGACGGTCAGTTTTCTTCAAAATCGACGAAATCATCGAGATTTGTGAGCTGTTCCGCTTGTTTCGACGCTGCAACTGGCGTGTATTGCATTCTGCACGTAAAAAGGAGTAAAAAGAGCGCTAAAACGTCGAAATATCTCAAACGGGAAGGAAATGACGGTCAGATTTCATCAAAATCGACGAAATCATCGAGATTTGCGAGCTGTTCCGCTTGTTTCGACGGTTAAGCGGCTGTTTAATACATTCTGCAAGTAAAAAGGAGTGAAATGAGCGTTTAAACGTCGAAATATCACAAACGGGAAGGAAATGACGGTCAGTTTTCATCAAAATCGACGAAATCATCGAGATTTGCGAGCTGTTCCGCTTGTTTCGAAGCTGAAACTAGCGTGTATTACATTCTGCAAGTAAAAAGGAGTAAAAAGAGCGCTTAAACGTCGAAATATCTCAAACGGGAAGGAAATGACTGTTAGTTTTGGTCAAAATCGACGAAATCATCGAGATTTGCGAGCTGTTTCGCTTGTTTAGACGTTGAAACTGCCATGCATTACATTCTGCACGTTAAATGGAGTAAAAAGAGCGCTTAAACGTCGAAATTTCTCAAACGGGAAGGAAATGACGGTCAGTTTTCGTCAAAATCGACGAAATCATCGAGATTTGCGAGCTGTTCCGCTTGTTTCGACGGTTAAGCGCTTGTTTAATACATTCTGCAAGTAAAAAGGAGTGAAATGAGCGTTTAAACGTCGAAGTATCACAAACGGGAAGGAAATGACGGTCAGTTTTCATCAAAATTGACGAAATCATCGAGATTTGCGAGCTGTTCCGCTTGTTTCGACGGTTAAACGGTTGTGCATTGCATTCTGCACGTTAAAAGGAGTAAAAAGAGCGCTTAAACGTCGAAATATCTCAAACGGGAAGGAAATGACGGTCAGTTTTCATCAAAATCGACGAAATCATCGAGATTTGTGAGCTGTTCCGCTTGTTTCGACGGTTAAACGGTTGTGCATTGCATTCTGCATGTAAAAAGGAGTAAAAAGAGCGCTAAAACGTCGAAAAATCTCAAACGGGAAGGAAATGACGGTCAGTTTTCATCAAAATCGACGAAATCATCGAGATTTGCGAGCTGTTCCGCTTGTTTCGACGGTTAAGCGCTTGTTTAATACATTCTGCAAGTAAAAAGGAGTGAAATGAGCGTTTAAACGTCGAAGTATCACAAACGGGAAGGAAATGACGGTCAGTTTTCATCAAAATCGACGAAATCATCGAGATTTGCGAGCTGTTCCGCTTGTTTCGACGGTTAAACGGTTGTGCATTGCATTCTGCACGTTAAATGGAGTAAAAAGAGCGCTTAAACGTCGAAATATCTCAAACGGGAAGGTAATGACGGTTAGTTTTCGTCAAAATCGACGAAATCATCGAGATTTGAAAGCTGTTCCGCTTGTTTCGACGCTGCAACTGGCGTGTATTGCATTCTGCACGTAAAAAGGAGTAAAAAGAGCGCTAAAACGTCGAAAAATCTCAAACGGGAAGGAAATGACGGTCAGTTTTCATCAAAATCGACGAAATCATCGAGATTTGCGAGCTGTTCCGCTTGTTTCGACGGTTAAACGGTTGTGCATTGCATTCTGCACGTTAAAAGGAGTAAAAAGAGCGCTTAAACGTCGAAATATCTCAAACGGGAAGGAAATGACGGTCAGTTTTCATCAAAATCGACGAAATCATCGAGATTTGCGAGCTGTTCCGCTTGTTTCGACGGTTAAACGGTTGTGCATTGCATTCTGCACGTTAAATGGAGTAAAAAGAGCGCTTAAACGTCGAAATATCTCAAATGGGAACGAAATGACGGTCAGTTTTCATCAAAATCGACGAAATCATCGAGATTTGCGAGCTGTTCCGCTTGTTTCGACGGTTAAGCGGTTGTTTAATACATTCTGCACGTTAAATGGAGTAAAAAGAGCGCTTAAACGTCGAAATTTCTCAAACGGGAAGGTAATGACGGTTAGTTTTGGTCAAAATCGACGAAATCATCGAGATTTGAAAGCTGTTCCGCTTGTTACGACGCTGCAACTGGCGTGTATTGCATTCTGCACGTAAAAAGGAGTAAAAAGAGCGCTAAAACGTCGAAAAATCTCAAACGGGAAGGAAATGACGGTCAGTTTTCATCAAAACCGACGAAATCATCGAGATTTGCGAGCTGTTCCGCTTGTTTCGACTGTTAAGCGGTTGTTTATTACATTCTGCAAGTAAAAAGGAGTGAAATGAGCGTTTAAACGTCGAAATATCACAAACGGGAATTAAATGACGGTCAGTTTTCATCAAAATCGGCGAAATCAAAGCGATTTGCTTGCTGTTCCGCTTGTTTCGACGGTTAAAAGGTTGTGCATTGCATTCTGCACGTTAAATGGAGTAGAAAGAGCGCTTAAACGTCGAAATATCTTAAACGGGAAGGAAATGACGGTCAGTTTTCATCAAAATCGACGAAATCATCGAGATTTGCGAGCTGTTCCGCTTGTTTCGACGCTGCAACTGGCGTGTATTGCATTCTGCACGTAAAAAGGAGTGAAATGAGCGTTTAAACGTCGAATCTCAAACGGGAATTAAATGACGGTCAGTTTTCATCAAAATCGACGAAATCATCGAGATTTGCGAGCTGTTCCGCTTGTTTCGACGGTTAAAAGGTTGTGCATTGCATTCTGCACGTTAAATGGAGTAAAAAAGAGCGCTTAAACGTCGAAATATCTCAATGGGTACGAAATGACGGTCAGTTTTCTTCAAAATCGACGAAATCATCGAGATTTGTGAGCTGTTCCGCTTGTTTCGACGCTGCAACTGGCGTGTATTGCATTCTGCACGTAAAAAGGAGTAAAAAGAGCGCTAAAACGTCGAAATATCTCAAACGGGAAGGAAATGACGGTCAGATTTCATCAAAATCGACGAAATCATCGAGATTTGCGAGCTGTTCCGCTTGTTTCGACGGTTAAGCGGCTGTTTAATACATTCTGCAAGTAAAAAGGAGTGAAATGAGCGTTTAAACGTCGAAATATCACAAACGGGAAGGAAATGACGGTCAGTTTTCATCAAAATCGACGAAATCATCGAGATTTGCGAGCTGTTCCGCTTGTTTCGAAGCTGAAACTAGCGTGTATTACATTCTGCAAGTAAAAAGGAGTAAAAAGAGCGCTTTAAACGTCGAAATATCTCAAACGGGAAGGAAATGACTGTTTAGTTTTGGTCAAAATCGACGAAATCATCGAGATTTGCGAGCTGTTTCGCTTGTTTAGACGTTGAAACTGCCATGCATTACATTCTGCACGTTAAATGGAGTAAAAGAGCGCTTAACGTCGAAATTTCTCAAACGGGAAGGAAATGACGGTCAGTTTTCGTCAAAATCGACGAAATCATCGAGATTTGCGAGCTGTTCCGCTTGTTTCGACGGTTAAGCGCTTGTTTATACATTCTGCAAGTAAAAAGGAGTGAAATGAGCGTTTAAACGTCGAAGTATCACAAACGGGAAGGAAATGACGGTCAGTTTTCATCAAAATCGACGAAATCATCGAGATTTGCGAGCTGTTCCGCTTGTTTTCGACGGTTAAACGGTTGTGCATTGCATTCTGCATGTAAAAAGGAGTAAAAAGAGCGCTAAAACGTCGAAAAATCTCAAACGGGAAGGAAATGACGGTCAGTTTCATCAAAATCGACGGAATCATCGAGATTTGCGAGCTGTTCCGCTTGTTTCGACGGTTAAGCGCTTGTTTAATACATTCTGCAAGTAAAAAGGAGTGAAATGAGCGTTTAAACGTCGAAGTATCACAAACGGGAAGGAAATGACGGTCAGTTTTCATCAAAATCGACGAAATCATCGAGATTTGCGAGCTGTTCCGCTTGTTTCGACGGTTAAACGGTTGTGCATTGCATTCTGCACGTTAAATGGAGTAAAAAGAGCGCTTAAACGTCGAAATATCTCAAACGGGAAGGTAATGACGGTTAGTTTTCGTCAAAATCGACGAAATCATCGAGATTTGAATGCTGTTCCGCTTGTTTCGACGCTGCACTGGCGTGTATTGCATTCTGCACGTAAAAAGGAGTAAAAAGAGCGCTAAAACGTCGAAAAATCTCAAACGGGAAGGAAATGACGGTCAGTTTTCATCAAAATCGACGAAATCATCGAGATTTGCGAGCTGTTCCGCTTGTTTCGACGGTTAAACGGTTGTGCATTGCATTCTGCACGTTAAAAGGAGTAAAAAGAGCGCTTAAACGTCGAAATATCTCAAACGGGAAGGAAATGACGGTCAGTTTTCATCAAAATCGACGAAATCATCGAGATTTGCGAGCTGTTCCGCTTGTTTCGACGGTTAAACGGTTGTGCATTGCATTCTGCACGTTAAATGGAGTAAAAAGAGCGCTTAAACGTCGAAATACTCAAATGGGAACGAAATGACGGTCAGTTTTCATCAAATCGACGAAATCATCGAGATTTGCGAGCTGTTCCGCTTGTTTCGACGGTTAAGCGGTTGTTTAATACATTCTGCACGTTAAATGGAGTAAAAAGAGCGCTTAAACGTCGAAATTTCTCAAACGGGAAGGTAATGACGGTTAGTTTTGGTCAAAATCGACGAAATCATCGAGATTTGAAAGCTGTTCCGCTTGTTACGACGCTGCAACTGGCGTGTATTGCATTCTGCACGTAAAAAGGAGTAAAAAGAGCGCTAAAACGTCGAAAAATCTCAAACGGGAAGGAAATGACGGTCAGTTTTCATCAAAACCGACGAAATCATCGAGATTTGCGAGCTGTTCCGCTTGTTTCGACTGTTAAGCGGTTGTTTATTACATTCTGCAAGTAAAAAGGAGTGAAATGAGCGTTTAAACGTCGAAATATCACAAACGGGAATTAAATGACGGTCAGTTTTCATCAAAATCGGCGAAATCAAAGCGATTTGCTAGCTGTTCCGCTTGTTTCGACGGTTAAAAGGTTGTGCATTGCATTCTGCACGTTAAATGGAGTAGAAAGAGCGCTTAAACGTCGAAATATCTTAAACGGGAAGGAAATGACGGTCAGTTTTCATCAAAATCGACGAAATCATCGAGATTTGCGAGCTGTTCCGCTTGTTTCGACGCTGCAACTGGCGTGTATTGCATTCTGCACGTAAAAAGGAGTGAAATGAGCGTTTAAACGTCGAAATATCTCAAACGGGAATTAAATGACGGTCAGTTTTCATCAAAATCGACGAAATCATCGAGATTTGCGAGCTGTTCCGCTTGTTTCGACGGTTAAAAGGTTGTGCATTGCATTCTGCACGTTAAATGGAGTAAAAAGAGCGCTTAAACGTCGAAATATCTCAAATGGGTACGAAATGACGGTCAGTTTTCTTCAAAATCGACGAAATCATCGAGATTTGTGAGCTGTTCCGCTTGTTTCGACGCTGCAACTGGCGTGTATTGCATTCTGCACGTAAAAAGGAGTAAAAAGAGCGCTAAAACGTCGAAATATCTCAAACGGGAAGGAAATGACGGTCAGATTTCATCAAAATCGACGAAATCATCGAGATTTGCGAGCTGTTCCGCTTGTTTCGACGGTTAAGCGGCTGTTTAATACATTCTGCAAGTAAAAAGGAGTGAAATGAGCGTTTAAACGTCGAAATATCACAAACGGGAAGGAAATGACGGTCAGTTTTCATCAAAATCGACGAAATCATCGAGATTTGCGAGCTGTTCCGCTTGTTTCGACGGTTAAACGGTTGTGCATTGCATTCTGCACGTTAAAAGGAGTAAAAAGAGCGCTTAAACGTCGAAATATCTCAAACGGGAAGGAAATGACGGTCAGTTTTCATCAAAATCGACGAAATCATCGAGATTTGTGAGCTGTTCCGCTTGTTTCGACGGTTAAACGGTTGTGCATTGCATTCTGCATGTAAAAAGGAGTAAAAAGAGCGCTAAAACGTCGAAAAATCTCAAACGGGAAGGAAATGACGGTCAGTTTTCATCAAAATCGACGAAATCATCGAGATTTGCGAGCTGTTCCGCTTGTTTCGACGGTTAAGCGCTTGTTTAATACATTCTGCAAGTAAAAAGGAGTGAAATGAGCGTTTAAACGTCGAAGTATCACAAACGGGAAGGAAATGACGGTCAGTTTTCATCAAAATCGACGAAATCATCGAGATTTGCGAGCTGTTCCGCTTGTTTCGACGGTTAAACGGTTGTGCATTGCATTCTGCACGTTAAATGGAGTAAAAAGAGCGCTTAAACGTCGAAATATCTCAAACGGGTAGGAAATGACGGTCAGTTTTCGTCAAAATCGACGAAATCATCGAGATTTGCGAGCTGTTCCGCTTGTTTCGACGGTTAAGCGCTTGTTTAATACATTCTGCAAGTAAAAAGGAGTGAAATGAGCGTTTAAACGTCGAAGTATCACAAACGGGAAGGAAATGACGGTCAGTTTTCATCAAAATCGACGAAATCATCGAGATTTGCGAGCTGTTCCGCTTGTTTCGACGGTTAAACGGTTGTGCATTGCTTTCTGCACGTTAAAAGGAGTAAAAAGAGCGCTTAAACATCGAAATATCTCAAACGGGAAGGAAATGACGGTCAGTTTTAATCAAAATCGACGAAATCATCGAGATTTGTGAGCTGTTCCGCTTGTTTCGACGCTGCAACTGGCGTGTATTGCATTCTGCACGTAAAAAGGAGTAAAAAGAGCGCTAAAACGTCGAAATATCTCAAACGGGAAGGAAATGACGGTCAGATTTCATCAAAATCGACGAAATCATCGAGATTTGCGAGCTGTTCCGCTTGTTTCGACGGTTAAGCGCTTGTTTAATACATTCTACAAGTAAAAAGGAGTGAAATGAGCGTTTAAACGTCGAAGTATCACAAACGGGAAGGAAATGACGGTCAGTTTTCATCAAAATCGACGAAATCATCGAGATTTGCGAGCTGTTCCGCTTGTTTCGACGGTTAAAAGGTTGTGCATTGGCATTCTGCACGTTAAATGGAGTAGAATGAGCACTTAAACGTCGAAATATCTTAAACGGGAAGGAAATGACGGTCAGTTTTCATCAAAATCGACGAAATCATCGAGATTTGCGAGCTGTTCCGCTTGTTTCGACGGTTAAACGGTTGTGCATTGCATTCTGCACGTTAAATGGAGTAAAAAGAGCGCTTAAAACGTCGAAATATCTCAAATGGGAACGAAATGACGGTCAGTTTTCTTCAAAATCGACGAAATCATCGAGATTTGTGAGCTGTTCCGCTTGTTTCGACGCTGCAACTGGCGTGTATTGCATTCTGCACGTAAAAAGGAGTAAAAAGAGCGCTAAAACGTCGAAATATCTCAAACGGGAAGGAAATGACGGTCAGATTTCATCAAAATCGACGAAATCATCGAGATTTGCGAGCTGTTCCGCTTGTTTCGACGGTTAAGCGGCTGTTTAATACATTCTGCAAGTAAAAAGGAGTGAAATGAGCGTTTAAACGTCGAAATATCACAAACGGGAAGGAAATGACGGTCAGTTTTCATCAAAATCGACGAAATCATCGAGATTTGCGAGCTGTTCCGCTTGTTTCGAAGCTGAAACTAGCGTGTATTACATTCTGCAAGTAAAAAGGAGTAAAAAGAGCGCTTAAACGTCGAAATATCTCAACGGGAAGGAAATGACTGTTAGTTTTGGTCAAAATCGACGAAATCATCGAGATTTGCGAGCTGTTTCGCTTGTTTAGACGTTGAAACTGCCATGCATTACATTCTGCACGTTAAATGGAGTAAAAGAGCGCTTAAACGTCGAAATTTCTCAAACGGGAAGGAAATGACGGGTCAGTTTTCGTCAAAATCGACGAAATCATCGAGATTTGCGAGCTGTTCCGCTTGTTTCGACGGTTAAGCGCTTGTTTAATACATTCTGCAAGTAAAAAGGAGTGAAATGAGCGTTTAAACGTCGAAGTATCACAAACGGGAAGGAAATGACGGTCAGTTTTCATCAAAATCGACGAAATCATCGAGATTTGCGAGCTGTTCCGCTTGTTTCGACGGTTAAACGGTTGTGCATTGCATTCTGCACGTTAAAAGGAGTAAAAAGAGCGCTTAAACGTCGAAATATCTCAAACGGGAAGGAAATGACGGTCAGTTTTCATCAAAATCGACGAAATCATCGAGATTTGTGAGCTGTTCCGCTTGTTTCGACGGTTAAACGGTTGTGCATTGCATTCTGCACGTTAAATGGAGTAAAAAGAGCGCTTAAACGTCGAAATATCTCAAACGGGAAGGAAATGACGGTTAGTTTTGGTCAAAATCGACGAAATCATCGAGATTTGAAAGCTGTTCCGCTTGTTTCGTCACTCAAATTGGCGTGTATTGCATTCTGCATGTAAAAAGGAGTAAAAAGAGCGCTAAAACGTCGAAAAATCTCAAACGGGAAGGAAATGACGGTCAGTTTTCATCAAAATCGACGAAATCATCGAGATTTGCGAGCTGTTCCGCTTGTTTCGACGGTTAAGCGCTTGTTTAATACATTCTGCAAGTAAAAAGGAGTGAAATGAGCGTTTAAACGTCGAAGTATCACAAACGGGAAGGAAATGACGGTCAGTTTTCATCAAAATCGACGAAATCATCGAGATTTGCGAGCTGTTCCGCTTGTTTCGACGGTTAAACGGTTGTGCATTGCATTCTGCACGTTAAATGGAGTAAAAAGAGCGCTTAAACGTCGAAATATCTCAAACGGGTAGGAAATGACGGTCAGTTTTCGTCAAAATCGACGAAATCATCGAGATTTGCGAGCTGTTCCGCTTGTTTCGACGGTTAAACGGTTGTTTATTACATTCTGTACGTAAAAAGGAGTGAAATGAGCGTTTAAACGTCGAAATATCTCAAACGGGAATTAAATGACGGTCAGTTTTAATCAAAATCGACGAAATCATCGAGATTTGCGAGCTGTTCCGCTTGTTTCGACGGTTAAACGGTTGTGCATTGCATTCTGCACGTTAAATGGAGTAACAAGAGCGCTTAAACGTCGAAATATCTCAAATGGGAAGGAAATGACAGTCAGTTTTCTTCAAAATCGTCGAAATCATCGAGATGTGCGAGCTGTTCCGCTTGTTCGACGGTTAAACGGCTGTTTATTACATTCTGCACGTTAAAAGGAGTAAAAAGAGCGCTTAAACGTCGAAATATCTCAAACGGGAAGGAAATGACGGTCAGATTTCATCAAATCGACGAAATCATCGAGATTTGCGAGCTGTTCCGCTTGTTTTCGACGTGTTTAAACGGTTGTGCATTGCATTCTGCACGTTAAAAGGAGTAAAAAGAGCGCTTAAACGTCGAAATATCTCAAACGGGAAGGAAATGACGGTCAGTTTTCATCAAAATCGACGAAATCATCGAGATTTGCGAGCTGTTCCGCTTGTTTCGACGGTTAAACGGTTGTGCATTGCATTCTGCACGTTAAATGGAGTAAAAAGAGCGCTTAAACGTCGAAATATCTCAAATGGGAACGAAATGACGGTCAGTTTTCTTCAAAATCGACGAAATCATCGAGATTTGTGAGCTGTTCCGCTTGTTTCGACGCTGCAACTGGCGTGTATTGCATTCTGCACGTAAAAAGGAGTAAAAAGAGCGCTAAAACGTCGAAAAATCTCAAACGGAAGGAAATGACGGTCAGTTTTCATCAAAATCGACGAAATCATCGAGATTTGCGAGCTGTTCCGCTTGTTTCGACGGTTAAACGGTTGTGCATTGCATTCTGCACGTTAAATGGAGTAGAAAGAGCGCTTAAACGTCGAAATATCTTAAACGGGAAGGAAATGACGGTCAGTTTTCATCAAAATCGACGAAATCATCGAGATTTGCGAGCTGTTCCGCTTGTTTCGACGCTGCAACTGGCGTGTATTGCATTCTGCACGTAAAAAGGAGTAAAAAGAGCGCTAAAACGTCGAAAAATCTCAAACGGGAAGGAAATGACGGGTCAGTTTTCATCAAAATCGACGAAATCATCGAGATTTGCGAGCTGTTCCGCTTGTTTCGACGGTTAAGCGGTTGTTTAATACATTCTGCACGTTAAATGGAGTAAAAAGAGCGCTAAACGTCGAAATTTCTCAAACGGGAAGGTAATGACGGTTAGTTTTGGTCAAAATCGACGAAATCATCGAGATTTGAAAGCTGTTCCGCTTGTTTCGACGCTGCAACTGGCGTGTATTGCATTCTGCACGTAAAAAGGAGTAAAAAGAGCGCTAAAACGTCGAAAAATCTCAAACGGGAAGGAAATGACGGTCAGTTTTCATCAAAATCGACGAAATCATCGAGATTTGCGAGCTGTTCCGCTTGTTTCGACGGTTAAACGGTTGTGCATTGCATTCTGCACGTTAAAAGGAGTAAAAGAGCGCTTAAACGTCGAAATATCTCAAACGGGAAGGAAATGACGGTCAGTTTTCATCAAAATCGACGAAATCATCGAGATTTGCGAGCTGTTCCGCTTGTTTCGACGGTTAAACGGTTGTGCATTGCATTCTGCACGTTAAATGGAGTAAAAAGAGCGCTTAAACGTCGAAATATCTCAAATGGGAACGAAATGACGGTCAGTTTTCTTCAAAATCGACGAAATCATCGAGATTTGTGAGCTGTTCCGCTTGTTTCGACGCTGCAACTGCGTGTATTGCATTCTGCACGTAAAAAGGAGTAAAAAGAGCGCTAAAACGTCGAAAAATCTCAAACGGGAAGGAAATGACGGTCAGTTTTCATCAAATCGACGAAATCATCGAGATTTGCGAGCTGTTCCGCTTGTTTCGACGGTTAAACGGTTGTGCATTGCATTCTGCACGTTAAATGGAGTAGAAAGAGCGCTTAAACGTCGAAATATCTTAAACGGGAAGGAAATGACGGTCAGTTTTCATCAAAATCGACGAAATCATCGAGATTTGCGAGCTGTTCCGCTTGTTTCGACGGTTAAGCGGTTGTTTAATACATTCTGCACGTTAAATGGAGTAAAAAGAGCGCTTAAACGTCGAAATTTCTCAAACGGGAAGGTAATGACGGTTAGTTTTGGTCAAAATCGACGAAATCATCGAGATTTGAAAGCTGTTCCGCTTGTTTCGACGCTGCAACTGGCGTGTATTGCATTCTGCACGTAAAAAGGAGTAAAAAGAGCGCTAAAACGTCGAAAAATCTCAAACGGGAAGGAAATGACGGTCAGTTTTCATCAAAACCGACGAAATCATCGAGATTTGCGAGCTGTTCCGCTTGTTTCGACGGTTAAAAGGTTGGTGCATTGCATTCTGCACGTTAAATGGAGTAGAATGAGCACTTAAACGTCGAAATATCTCAAACGGGAATTAAATGACGGTCAGTTTTAATCAAAATCGACGAAATCATCGAGATTTGCGAGCTGTTCCGCTTGTTTCGACGGTTAAACGGTTGTGCATTGCATTCTGCACGTTAAATGGAGTAAAAAGAGCGCTTAAACGTCGAAATATCTCAAATGGGAAGGAAATGACAGTCAGTTTTCTTCAAAATCGTCGAAATCATCGAGATGTGCGAGCTGTTCCGCTTGTTTCGACGGTTAAACGGCTGTTTATTACATTCTGCACGTTAAAAGGAGTAAAAGAGCGCTTAAACGTCGAAATATCTCAAACGGGAAGGAAATGACGGTCAGATTTCATCAAAATCGACGAAATCATCGAGATTTGCGAGCTGTTCCGCTTGTTTCGACGGTTAAACGGTTGTGCATTGCATTCTGCACGTTAAAAGGAGTAAAAAGAGCGCTTAAACGTCGAAATATCTCAAACGGGAAGGAAATGACGGTCAGTTTTCATCAAAATCGACGAAATCATCGAGATTTGCGAGCTGTTCCGCTTGTTTCGACGGTTAAACGGTTGTGCATTGCATTCTGCACGTTAATGGAGTAAAAAGAGCGCTTAAACGTCGAAATATCTCAAATGGGAACGAAATGACGGTCAGATTTCTTCAAAATCGACGAAATCATCGAGATTTGTGAGCTGTTCCGCTTGTTTCGACGCTGCAACTGGCGTGTATTGCATTCTGCACGTAAAAAGGAGTAAAAAGAGCGCTAAAACGTCGAAAAATCTCAAACGGGAAGGAAATGACGGTCAGTTTTCATCAAAATCGACGAAATCATTGAGATTTGCGAGCTGTTCCGCTTGTTTCGACGGTTAAACGGTTGTGCATTGCATTCTGCACGTTAAATGGAGTAGAACGAGCGCTTAAACGTCGAAATATCTTAAACGGGAAGGAAATGACGGTCAGTTTTCATCAAAATCGACGAAATCATCGAGATTTGCGAGCTGTTCCGCTTGTTTCGACGGTTAAACGGTTGTGCATTGCTTTCTGCACGTTAAAAGGAGTAAAAAGAGCGCTTAAACATCGAAATATCTCAAACGGGAAGGAAATGACGGTCAGTTTTAATCAAATCGACGAAATCATCGAGATTTGCGAGCTGTTCCGCTTGTTTCGACGGTTAAACGGTTGTGCATTGCATTCTGCACGTTAAATGGAGTAAAAAGAGCGCTTAAACGTCGAAATATCTCAAACGGGGAAGGAAATGACGGTTAGTTTTGGTCAAAATCGACGAAATCATCGAGATTTGAAAAGCTGTTCCGCTTGTTTCGTCACTCAATTGGCGTGTATTGCATTCTGCATGTAAAAAGGAGTAAAAAGAGCGCTAAAACGTCGAAAAATCTCAAACGGGAAGGAAATGACGGTCAGTTTTCATCAAAATCGACGAAATCATCGAGATTTGCGAGCTGTTCCGCTTGTTTCGACGGTTAAGCGGTTGTTTAATACATTCTGCACGTTAAATGGAGTAAAAAGAGCGCTTAAACGTCGAAATTTCTCAAACGGGAAGGTAATGACGGTTAGTTTTGGTCAAAATCGACGAAATCATCGAGATTTGAAAGCTGTTCCGCTTGTCTCGACGCTGCAACTGGCGTGTATTGCATTCTGCACGTAAAAAGGAGTAAAAAGAGCGCTAAAACGTCGAAAAATCTCAAGCGGGAAGGAAATGACGGTCAGTTTTCATCAAAACCGACGAAATCATCGAGATTTGCGAGCTGTTCCGCTTGTTTCGACTGTTAAGCGGTTGTTTATTACATTCTGCAAGTAAAAAGGGAGTGAAATGAGCGTTTAAACGTCGAAATATCTCAAACGGGAATTAAATGACGGTCAGTTTTCATCAAAATCGACGAAATCATCGAGATTTGCGAGCTGTTCCGCTTGTTTCGACGGTTAAAAGGTTGTGCATTGCATTCTGCACGTTAAATGGAGTAGAATGAGCGCTTAACGTCCGAAATATCTCAAATGGGAACGAAATGACGGTCAGTTTTCTTCAAAATCGACGAAATCATCGAGATTTGTGAGCTGTTCCGCTTGTTTCGACGCTGCAACTGGCGTGTATTGCATTCTGCACGTAAAAAGGAGTAAAAGAGCGCTAAAACGTCGAAATATCTCAAACGGGAAGGAAATGACGGTCAGATTTCATCAAAATCGACGAAATCATCGAGATTTGCGAGCTGTTCCGCTTGTTTCGACGGTTTAAGCGGCTGTTTAATACATTCTGCCAGTAAAAAGGAGTGAAATGAGCGTTTAAAACGTCGAAATATCACAAACGGGAAGGAAATGACGGTCAGTTTTCATCAAAATCGACGAAATCATCGAGATTTGCGAGCTGTTCCGCTTGTTTCGAAGCTGAAACTAGCGTGTATTACATTCTGCAAGTAAAAAGGAGTAAAAAGAGCGCTTAAACGTCGAAATATCTCAACGGGAAGGAAATGACTGTTAGTTTTGGTCAAAATCGACGAAATCATCGAGATTTGCGAGCTGTTTCGCTTGTTTAGACGTTGAAACTGCCATGCATTACATTCTGCACGTTAAATGGAGTAAAAAGAGCGCTTAAACGTCGAAAATTTCTCAAACGGGAAGGAAATGACGGTCAGTTTTCGTCAAAATCGACGAAATCATCGAGATTTGCGAGCTGTTCCGCTTGTTTCGACGGTTAAGCGCTTGTTTAATACATTCTGCAAGTAAAAAGGAGTGAAATGAGCGTTTAAACGTCGAAGTATCACAAACGGGAAGGAAATGACGGTCAGTTTTCATCAAAATCGACGAAATCATCGAGATTTGCGAGCTGTTCCGCTTGTTTCGACGGTTAAACGGTTGTGCATTGCTTTCTGCACGTTAAAAGGAGTAAAAAGAGCGCTTAAACATCGAAATATCTCAAACGGGAAGGAAATGACGGTCAGTTTTAATCAAAATCGACGAAATCATCGAGATTTGCGAGCTGTTCCGCTTGTTTCGACGGTTAAACGGTTGTGCATTGCATTCTGCACGTTAAATGGAGTAAAAAGAGCGCTTAAACGTCGAAATATCTCAAACGGGAAGGAAATGACGGTTAGTTTTGGTCAAAATCGACGAAATCATCGAGATTTGAAAGCTGTTCCGCTTGTTTCGTCACTCAAATTGGCGTGTATTGCATTCTGCATGTAAAAAGGAGTAAAAAGAGCGCTAAAACGTCGAAAAATCTCAAACGGGAAGGAAATGACGGTCAGTTTTCATCAAAATCGACGAAATCATCGAGATTTGCGAGCTGTTCCGCTTGTTTCGACGGTTAAGCGCTTGTTTAATACATTCTGCAAGTAAAAAGGAGTGAAATGAGCGTTTAAACGTCGAAGTATCACAAACGGGAAGGAAATGACGGTCAGTTTTCATCAAAATCGACGAAATCATCGAGATTTGCGAGCTGTTCCGCTTGTTTCGACGGTTAAACGGTTGTGCATTGCATTCTGCACGTTAAATGGAGTAAAAAGAGCGCTTAAACGTCGAAATATCTCAAACGGGTAGGAAATGACGGTCAGTTTTCGTCAAAATCGACGAAATCATCGAGATTTGCGAGCTGTTCCGCTTGTTTCGACGGTTAAACGGTTGTTTATTACATTCTGTACGTAAAAAGGAGTGAAATGAGCGTTTAAACGTCGAAATATCTCAAACGGGAATTAAATGACGGTCAGTTTTAATCAAAATCGACGAAATCATCGAGATTTGCGAGCTGTTCCGCTTGTTTCGACGGTTAAACGGTTGTGCATTGCATTCTGCACGTTAAATGGAGTAACAAGAGCGCTTAAACGTCGAAATATCTCAAATGGGAAGGAAATGACAGTCAGTTTTCTTCAAAATCGTCGAAATCATCGAGATGTGCGAGCTGTTCCGCTTGTTTCGACGGTTTAAACGGCTGTTTATTACATTCTGCACGTTAAAAGGAGTAAAAAGAGCGCTTAAACGTCGAAATATCTCAAACGGGAAGGAAATGACGGTCAGATTTCATCAAAATCGACGAAATCATCGAGATTTGCGAGCTGTTCCGCTTGTTTCGACGGTTAAACGGTTGTGCATTGCATTCTGCACGTTAAAAGGAGTAAAAAGAGCGCTTAAACGTCGAAATATCTCAAACGGGAAGGAAATGACGGTCAGTTTTCATCAAAATCGACGAAATCATCGAGATTTGCGAGCTGTTCCGCTTGTTTCGACGGTTAAACGGTTGTGCATTGCATTCTGCACGTTAAATGGAGTAAAAAGAGCGCTTAAACGTCGAAATTTCTCAAACGGGAAGGTAATGACGGTTAGTTTTGGTCAAAATCGACGAAATCATCGAGATTTGAAAGCTGTTCCGCTTGTTTCGACGCTGCAACTGGCGTGTATTGCATTCTGCACGTAAAAAGGAGTAAAAAGAGCGCTAAAACGTCGAAAAATCTCAAACGGGAAGGAAATGACGGTCAGTTTTCATCAAAACCGACGAAATCATCGAGATTTGCGAGCTGTTCCGCTTGTTTCGACGGTTAAGCGGCTGTTTAATACATTCTGCAAGTAAAAAGGAGTGAAATGAGCGTTTAAACGTCGAAATATCACAAACGGGAAGGAAATGACGGTCAGTTTTCATCAAAATCGACGAAATCATCGAGATTTGCGAGCTGTTCCGCTTGTTTCGAAGCTGAAACTAGCGTGTATTACATTCTGCAAGTAAAAAGGAGTAAAAAGAGCGCTTAAACGTCGAAATATCTCAAACGGGAAGGAAATGACTGTTAGTTTTGGTCAAAATCGACGAAATCATCGAGATTTGCGAGCTGTTTCGCTTGTTTAGACGTTGAAACTGCCATGCATTACATTCTGCACGTTAAATGGAGTAAAAAGAGCGCTTAAACGTCGAAATTTCTCAAACGGGAAGGAAATGACGGTCAGTTTTCGTCAAAATCGACGAAATCATCGAGATTTGCGAGCTGTTCCGCTTGTTTCGACGGTTAAGCGCTTGTTTAATACATTCTGCAAGTAAAAAGGAGTGAAATGAGCGTTTAAACGTCGAAGTATCACAAACGGGAAGGAAATGACGGTCAGTTTTCATCAAAATCGACGAAATCATCGAGATTTGCGAGCTGTTCCGCTTGTTTCGACGGTTAAACGGTTGTGCATTGCTTTCTGCACGTTAAAAGGAGTAAAAAGAGCGCTTAAACATCGAAATATCTCAAACGGGAAGGAAATGACGGTCAGTTTTAATCAAAATCGACGAAATCATCGAGATTTGCGAGCTGTTCCGCTTGTTTCGACGGTTAAACGGTTGTGCATTGCATTCTGCACGTTAAATGGAGTAAAAAGAGCGCTTAAACGTCGAAATATCTCAAACGGGAAGGAAATGACGGTTAGTTTTGGTCAAAATCGACGAAATCATCGAGATTTGAAAGCTGTTCCGCTTGTTTCGTCACTCAAATTGGCGTGTATTGCATTCTGCATGTAAAAAGGAGTAAAAAGAGCGCTAAAACGTCGAAAAATCTCAAACGGAAGGAAATGACGGTCAGTTTTCATCAAAATCGACGAAATCATCGAGATTTGCGAGCTGTTCCGCTTGTTTCGACGGTTAAGCGCTTGTTTAATACATTCTGCATGTAAAAAGGAGTGAAATGAGCGTTTAAACGTCGAAGTATCACAAACGGGAAGGAAATGACGGTCAGTTTTCATCAAAATCGACGAAATCATCGAGATTTGCGAGCTGTTCCGCTTGTTTCGACGGTTAAACGGTTGTGCATTGCATTCTGCACGTTAAATGGAGTAAAAAGAGCGCTTAAACGTCGAAATATCTCAAACGGGTAGGAAATGACGGTCAGTTTTCGTCAAAATCGACGAAATCATCGAGATTTGCGAGCTGTTCCGCTTGTTTCGACGGTTAAACGGTTGTTTATTACATTCTGTACGTAAAAAGGAGTGAAATGAGCGTTTAAACGTCGAAATATCTCAAACGGGAATTAAATGACGGTCAGTTTTAATCAAAATCGACGAAATCATCGAGATTTGCGAGCTGTTCCGCTTGTTTCGACGGTTAAACGGTTGTGCATTGCATTCTGCACGTTAAATGGAGTAACAAGAGCGCTTAAACGTCGAAATATCTCAAATGGGAAGGAAATGACAGTCAGTTTTCTTCAAAATCGTCGAAATCATCGAGATGTGCGAGCTGTTCCGCTTGTTTCGACGGTTAAACGGCTGTTTATTACATTCTGCACGTTAAAAGGAGTAAAAAGAGCGCTTAAACGTCGAAATATCTCAAACGGGAAGGAAATGACGGTCAGATTTCATCAAAATCGACGAAATCATCGAGATTTGCGAGCTGTTCCGCTTGTTTCGACGGTTAAACGGTTGTGCATTGCATTCTGCACGTTAAAAGGAGTAAAAAGAGCGCTTAAACGTCGAAATATCTCAAACGGGAAGGAAATGACGGTCAGTTTTCATCAAAATCGACGAAATCATCGAGATTTGCGAGCTGTTCCGCTTGTTTCGACGGTTAAA
>NW_027184972.1:0-52182 GCF_040668555.2 Bombus flavifrons
TAATTAAAGCTAATACGCTCGCATCCCACGGTGTCCTGCGATGTCCCACGATGTCCCACGTTGCCCCCGCGGGGGGGGGGGGGGGGTATTAGTCCAGTTTAGATCACCAAAACTATTATGGGTGATCAAGACCAGACTATATCCAAGTAGTTTTTAGCTTGATATCGTTTTCGAATAATAATACTAATATTCGAAATAGTACTTGGTGTGTTATTATTTGGAAAACGATACCAACTACCGGGACCCACCACGAGGAGGTAACTACGGTCGGGTCCCATTTACATATGAGTTTTTACGCATTGGAAGCAGAGATGTAAATTTATTTTATAATAAAGCGACATTGTAGCGGCGGCATTGTTTTGTCCGGAGTTTATTTGTTTTTAAATTACTTGTAATCTAACGGTTTTGGTACTCAGAGGCAAAACAACAACACTATTTGAAATGTCCTATGACTCATGTGCAGCTACAGATAAGATGTCGTTGCCTTCGGTTAAACTACACTTGCTTCTTTGATTCCATGAATATGGTGTTGTTTCCTTGGTTTTTAGCAGACATGGAAAATTACATCTTAAAATTACACTCTGCGTTACCACTGCTTTTATACAAAATAGTGAAATGAGAAATTAAGTACTGTATTTAAAATTAAAAAATAATGCTATATAGAAATAAAATAGCAATCCAGGGACCTGAAAGATTTCGTTAATAAAATAATACAATATAAATCATTAATTCACTCACATTGATGGTACTGATTTAAATCAATGAATGTAGAGTTGCTTCCGATTAATGGTACAACTGTTATAAATTAAGAGCACAATTACTTTGAATTAATGGGAGAATATGGTTATAAATTATTGGTATAGTTGTTAAGAATTAATGGAGGAATTGTTTTAGATTAATGGCTTAAATATTATAAATTAATGGCTTAGATGATATAAATTAATAGTTTAAATATTGTAAATTAGTGGCTTAGATGTTGTAAATTAATAGCTTAAATGTTATAATTTAATGGCTTAGATGATATAAATTAATAGTTTAAATGTTATAAATTAATGGCTAAATGTATAAAATAACAGATCAAAGGTTAGAAATTAATGGCTTAAATGTTATAAATTAATAGCTTAAATGTTATAAATTAATAGCTTAAATGTATAAAATAACACATTAAATGTTGTAAATTAATGGCTTAGATGTTGTTAATTAATAGCTTAAATGTTATAAAATAATAGCTTAAATGTATAAAACAACAGTTTAAAGGTTGTAAATTAGTGGCTCAGATGTTGTCAATTAATTGCTTAAATGTTAGAAATTAATGGCTTAAATGTTAGAAATTAATAGTTTAAATGTTATAAATTAATTGCTTAAATGTTATAAATTAATGGCTTAAATGTATAAAATAACACATTAAATGCTGTAAATTAATGGTTTAAATGTTATAAATTAACAGTTTAAATGTTATAAATTAATAGCTTGAATGTTATAATTTAATGTCTTAGATGATAAAAATTAATAGTTTAAATGTTATAAATTAATGGCTAAATGTATAAAATAACAGTTCAAAAGTTAGAAATTAATGGCTTAAATGTTATAAATTAATAGCATAAATGTTATAAATTAATAGTTTAGACGATATAAATTAATTCCTTAAATGTTATAAATTAATGGCTTGAATGTTATAAATTAATAGCTTAAGTGTTGTAAATTAATGGTTTAGAAGTTATAAATTACTAGTTACAATGTTGTTGTTTGATATTTTTTCTTACGTACCTGATATTTATGTTCTTCTTCGATGTTCACTCTCCGGAATTTCAGGCACAAAAGAGCTCGCGCGCGACTTCCGTGTTCCTTATATAACTTAACAAGGCGTCGGTTTGTTAATCAAACGGTAACGATTTTTTGACATAGCAGGAGACGGTTTTTCCATTGTAACAAAATCAATTGAACGATTCTTAATTTTTATCGTAAATTAGCATCTTTTACGATTTAATACGATATGCATTTTTATCATTTTAATAGTTTCTACAAACTAAGACTATATTCACACCTACATGATACTAGTTTTCGACTATCGATTAGTTTGGACAAAAAGGGAAAAGAGCCTAAGTGCAGTCGATGACGTTACTGTGAAATAAGTTAAGCTATTAAATAATCAGACGTATTAAATTCATATTAAGCGTTATATTATATTATCGATATTCGTTCATTTACTCGTGCTAATTAAAAAATAAAACGTTCTTTTTTCTTGAGTAACACCTACATCACTGTTTGCGATATTTAAGATTCTTATTTAATGCTTATTTAGAAGTCAGGTACCTTTTTATTCTTCACAAGTTAAACGATTAAATTTACTCGTTAGAGTTGTAACATAAAATGGCTTTATTTCTTCAATACCGCCTGCATCGCTGTACGTGATACAGTTATTAATTATGTAGCAAATAATATGATCTAATTGGTTGTAATCGCGGTTACGTATTTCTTCGTTAAATCTATCGATGTGTTGGGCTATTAGCGCGAGACTTACTGATTCCTCGAGGAATGGTTTGATTCTTATAAATTAATGTTTTAAATGTGCCAATTATTGTTTCAATTGTTATAAATTAATAGTTTAATCGTTGTTAATTATTTGCTTAAATGTTATAAATTAATAGCTTAAGTGTTATAAATTAATAGATTGAGTGTTAGGAATTAATGGTATAAATGTAAAAATTAATAGCTTAAATGTTATGAATTTGTGACTTATTGTTGTAAATTCATGACGTAAATATTGTAAATTAATGGCTTAAATGTTATAAATTAATAGTGCAGTCCAGTGTAGATCATCCAAAATGATCTTAGCGGCTTTTGTTGATCCAAACTGGACTGTTGCGTAGTTCTTGGCTTGGTATCGTTTTCCAAAGATTAATCGACTGATTAATTTTTGGAAAACGATGCCAATTACCAGGTCTCACCACGAGGAGGTGACTACGCACGAGACCCGCCCATGGGTTACTTAACACTACACATCGATCTCGACATTCAACCTATTGGCAGAATGTCCAGTTTTGACACTACTTGACCATGGGCCTGCGTAAAGAAATAGTTGTTTCGTAGTCTAACTGCGAAACACATATCTCCAACGCAGCGCGAACATGAATCTTTACAAACGTAGAACAAGGCATACGTAACGCATCATCTATCTCCCACACAACGATTACATCGATCAGTACAAATATGCAATAATTCGCATCCCTACTGGCAACATTCGGTATCAAAGACACATTTATCTAACTTGGAACGAAAAGAAGAAGATGAAGCTACTGACACTGTCCCGAAACGGACGAGATCGCGATCTCTCGAAAGAACTAACAAACCTACGCGACGTACCCCCGTACACGAGATAACCCCGAGGTTCAACGGAAAGCCCAAGAATTGGCCGTAACTCGATTCCTGTTTCGCCGTTCGAAACTTACACGAGTCGCGGTCGATGGCGCCGACAGATGATGCCAGTGATACACTAGTAATTCAGCCGTGGATCCAGCACATAGGCCAGCAACTTGACACACTCCAACTGAACAAGTGGAACCCGGGGAGGGACCGCTGAACAGGATTACGAAGGCAAGAGGCCCCAACTGAACAGTGGCGTCCACTCACAGGGAGGGACCGCTGAACAGGATTACCAAGGCACGAGGCCCCAACTGAACAGTGGGGTCCACTCACGGGGAGGGACCGCTGAACAGGATTACGAAGGCAATACCTCAACTGAACAGTGGGGTCCACTCCCGCGGGGCCGAACAGGATTACGGAGGACGTGAAATTGCTGGTCCCTGACCGAGTACCGAAGTACCAATCGGACAGGACTGCAGATCCACGACTGAATCCCCAACAGATTAGCAAGCATCACCGGCACGACGACAACTCCCGTGATCCGATGCAAACGTTGAGCAGTCACCAAGACAGAGCTGTCCTTGGGCGACTTACGAATCCGAAGAGTTGTCTAGAGCACATTGACCCGCACGCACCCGAAATACACGCGAGAGAGTACGCCACGCGACAGTTTGAAAGAACTGAGTGATCGCGAACCGATATATCGTGGGAACAATTTTTCCAGTATGGTAAGCGAGGGGATCCAGAGAGACGAGATCTTTATTTGTCGTTCCAAGATAGATAAGTATCTTTGTACAGAATGAGCTTACAATGTACATAACATAGGTATCTATCTTATGATTAATTAAAGCTAATACGCTCGCATCCCACGGTGTCCTGCGATGTCCCACGATGTCCCACGTTGCCCCCGCGGGGGGGGGGGGTATTAGTCCAGTTTAGATCACCAAAACTATTTTGGGTGATCAAGACCAGACTATATTCAAGTAGTTTTTAGCTTGATATCGTTTTCGAATAATAATACTAATATTCGAAATAGTACTTGGTGTATTATTATTTGAAAAACGATACCAATTACCGGGACCCACCACGAGGAGGTAACTACGCTCGGGTCCCATTTACATATGAGTTTTTACGCATTGGAAGCAGAGATTGTTATTTCGACCAATCGCGGGGAGACGCAATCGCGAGGAGAGTCGTCAACGGGAGTCGTAAATTCCCGTTACGATTATACTAATCGACACCACGAGTTGATCGATCCCCTGATTTCCGTTAAGATAATAGGGGTGATTAAGTTTATATAACACTGTGATTCACAGAATTATAAAATATACATTTCCAACACTTAAACTACACTGTTGATTAGATACAAATCGTCGATAACACCTTGTCGCACGAATATGAGATAGATATGACTAATAGAGCAAGGTTCGTACAATCGAATTTCGTATGTTAGTGGACGTAGCACTAGAGGATACTTGATAGACACTAGATTTTGATGTTAGACTTCGACGTTGTCGTATGTAGAAGAAGTAAGTTGACTTGACCCTCCTGATGTAGCAGGAGAAGTCTGCGACTTGACTCTCCGAGAGTCGTAGGAGAAGTGACGAGTAGGAAACCTCCGACCAACGTGGTTCGTGAGTGACCTTGTGCATGGGAAAACCCAGCCTGTTCTATTAGACAGATGTTCGATTTTTCCTAATGGGCGCGTACCCGCTTTCTCCGTGTTTTTAATTGCGCCTAATAAACCCAAGGACCTCTCTAAAAACCAGATGTGCGTCGCAAATATTTCTAGCCTTAAGAAAGCTTTCAGGACGACGGATGGAATGCAGATACATGTGTACACAATGCAAGAGAAAGTTATGGTTGGTCCACAGGTTTATTGAGGGTCGAAATGACGTTACGCAGGCCGTCGGCTGGCCGGTCGCGAGAGCTGCAGCGCAGATGTTTTAGGCGACGTAACAGAGATGTAAAATTATTTTATAATAAAGCGACATTGTAGCGGCGGCATTGTTTTGTCCGGAGTTTATTTGTTTTTAAATTACTTGTAATCTAACGGTTTTGGTACTCCGAGGCAAAACAACAACACTATTTGAAATGTCCTATGACTCATGTGCAGCTACAGATAAGATGTCGTTGCCTTCGGTTAAACTACACTTGCTTCCTTGATTCCATGAATATGGTGTTGTTTCCTTGGTTTTTAGCAGACATGGAAAATTACATCTTAAAATTACACTCTGCGTTACCACTGCTTTTATACAAAATAGTGAAATGAGAAATTAAGTACTGTATTTAAAATTAAAAAATAATGCTATATAGAAATAAAATTGCAATCCAGGGACCTGAAAGATTTCGTTAATAAAATAATACAATATAAATCATTAATTCACTCACATTGATGGTACTGATTTAAATCAATGAATGTAGAGTTGCTTCCGATTAATGGTACAACTGTTATAAATTAAGAGCACAATTACTTTGAATTAATGGGAGAATATGGTTATAAATTATTGGTACAGTTGTTAAGAATTAATGGAGGAATTGTTTTAGATTAATGGCTTAAATATTATAAATTAATGGCTTAGATGATATAAATTAATAGTTTAAATATTTTAAATTAGTGGCTTAGATGTTGTAAATTAATAGCTTAAATGTTATAATTTAATGGCTTAGATGATATAAATTAATAGTTTAAATGTTATAAATTAATGGCTAAATGTATAAAATAACAGTTCAAAAGTTAGAAATTAATGGCTTAAATGTTATAAATTAATAGCTTAAATGTTATAAATTAATAGCTTAAATGTATAAAATAACACTTTAAATGTTGTAAATTAATGGCTTAGATGTTGTTAATTAATAGCTTAAATGTTATAAAATAATAGCTTAAATGTATAAAACAACAGTTTAAATGTTGTAAATTAGTGGCTCAGATGTTGTCAATTAATTGCTTAAATGTTATAATTTAATGGCTTAGATGATATAAATTAATAGTTTAAATGTTATAAATTATTGGCAAAATGTATAAAATAACAGTTCAAAAGTTAGAAATTAATGGCTTAAATGTTATAAATTAATAGCTTAAATGTTATAAATTAATGGCTTAAATGTATAAAATAACACATTAAATGCTGTAAATTAATGGTTTAAATGTTATAAATTAACAGTTTAAATGTTATAAATTAATAGCTTGAATGTTATAATTTAATGGCTTAGATGATATAAATTAATAGTTTAAATGTTATAAATTAATGGCTAAATGTATAAAATAACAGTTCAAAAGTTAGAAATTAATGGCTTAAATGTTATAAATTAATAGCATAAATGTTATAAATTTATAGTTTAGACGTTATAAATTAATTCCTTAAATGTTATAAATTAATGGCTTGAATGTTATAAATTAATAGCTTAAGTGTTGTAAATTAATGGTTTAGACGTTATAAATTACTAGTTACAATGTTGTTGTTTGATATTTTTTCTTACTTACCTGATATTTATGTTCTTCTTCGATGTTCACTCTCCGGAATTTCAGGCACAAAAGAGCTCGCGCGCGACCTCCGTGTTCCTTATATAACATAACAAGGCGTCGGTTTGTTAATCAAACGGTAACGATTTTTTGACATAGCAGGAGACGGTTTTTCCATTGTAACAAAATCAAATTGAACGATTTCTTAATTTTTATCGTAAATTGGCATCTTTTACGATTTAATACGATATCCATTTTTATCATTTTAATAGTTTCTACAAACTAAGACTATATTCACACCTACATGATACTAGTTTTCGACTATCGATTAGTTTGGACAAAAAGGGAAAAGAGCCTAAGTGCAGTCGATGACGTTACTGTGAAATAAGTTAAGCTATTAAATAATCAGACAGATAAAATTCATATTAAGCGTTATATTATATTATCGATATTCGTTCATTTACTCGTGCTAATTAAAAAATAAAACGTTCTTTTTTCTTGAGTAACACCTACATCACTGTTTGCGATATTTAAGATTCTTATTTAATGCTTATTTAGAAGTCAGGTAGCTTTTTAATTCTTCACAAGTTAAACGATTAAATTTACTCGTTATTGTTGTAACATAAAATGGCTTTATTTCTTCAATACCGCCTGCATCGCTGTACGTGATACAGTTATTAATTATGTAGCAAATAATATGATCTAATTGGTTGTAATCGCGGTTACGTATTTCTTCGTTAAATCTATCGATGTATTGGGCTATTAGCGCGAGACTTACTGATTCCTCGAGGAATGGTTTGATTCTTATAAATTAATGTTTTAAATGTGCCAATTATTGTTTCAATTGTTATAAATTAATAGTTTAATCGTTGTTAATTATTTGCTTAAATGTTATAAATTAATAGCTTAAATGTTATGAATTTGTGACTTATTGTTGTAAATTCATGACGTAAATATTGTAAATTAATGGCTTAAATGTTATAAATTAATAGTGCAGTCCAGTGTAGGTCATCCAAAATGATCTTAGGGGATTTTGTTGATCCAAACTGGACTGTTGCGTAGTTCTTGGCTTGGTATCGTTTTCCAAAGATTAATCGACTGATTAATTTTTGGAAAACGATGCCAATTAACAGGTCTCACCACGAGGAGGTGACTACGCACGAGACCCGCCCATGGGTTATTTAACACTACACATCGATCTCGACATTCAACCTATTGGCAGAATGTCCAGTTTTGACACTACTTGACCATGGGCCTGCGTAAAGAAATAGTTGTTTCGTAGTCTAACTGCGAAACACATATCTCCAACGCAGCGCTAACATGAATCTTTACAAACGTAGAACAAGGCATACGTAACGCATCATTTATCTCCCACACAACGATTACATCGATCAGTACAAATAAACAATAATTCGCATCCCTACTGGCAACATTCGGCATCAAAGACACATTTATCTAACTTGGAGCGAAAAGAAGAAGATGAAGCTACTGACACTGTCCCGAAACGGACGAGATCGCGATCTCTCGAAAGAACTAACAAACCTACGCGACGTACCCCCGTACACGAGATAACCCCGAGGTTCAACGGAAAGCCCAAGAATTGGCCGTAACTCGATTCCTGTTTCGCCGTTCGAAACTTACAAGAGTCGCGGTCGATGGCGCCGACAGATGATGCCAGTGATCCACTAGTAATTCAGCCGTGGATCCAGCACATAGGCCAGCAACTTGACACACTCCAACTGAACAAGTGGAACCCGGGGAGGGACCGCTGAACAGGATTACGAAGGCAAGAGGCCCCAACTGAACAGTGGGGTCCACTCACAGGGAGGGACCGCTGAACAGGATTACCAAGGCACGAGGCCCCAACTGAACAGTGGGGTCCACTCACGGGGAGGGACCGCTGAACAGGATTACGAAGGCAATACCTCAACTGAACAGTGGGGTCCACTCCCGCGGGGCCGAACAGGATTACGGAGGACGTGAAATTGCTGGTACCTGACCGAGTACCGAAGTACCAATCGGACAGGACTGCAGATCCACGACTGAATCCCCAACAGATTAGCAAGCATCACCGGCACGACGACAACTCCCGTGATCCGATGCAAACGTTGAGCAGTCACCAAGACAGAGCTGTCCTTGGGCGACTTACGAATCCGAAGAGTTGTCTAGAGCACATTGACCCGCACGCACCCGAAATACACGCGAGCGAGTACGCCACGCGACAGTTTGAAAGAACTGCGTGATCGCGAACCGATATATCGTGGGAACAATTTTTCCAGTATGGTAAGCGAGGGGATCAAGAGAGACGAGATCTTTATTTGTCGTTCCAAGATAGATAAGTATCTTTGTACAGAATGAGCTTACAATGTACATAACATAGGTATCTATCTTATGATTAATTAAAGCTAATACGCTCGCATCCCACGGTGTCCTGCGATGTCCCACGATGTCCCACGTTGCCCCCGCGGGGGGTATTAGTCCAGTTTAGATCACCAAAACTATTTTGGGTGATCAAGACCAGACTATAGTCAAGTATTTTTTAGCTTGATATCGTTTTCGAATAATAATACTAATATTCGAAATAGTACTTGGTGTATTATTATTTGGAAAACGATACCAATTACCGGGACCCACCACGAGGAGGTAACTACGCTCGGGTCCCATTTACATATGAGTTTTTACGCATTGGAAGCAGAGATGTAAAATTATTTTATAATAAAGCGACATTGTAGCGGCGGCATTGTTTTGTCCGGAGTTTATTTGTTTTTAAATTACTTGTAATCTAACGGTTTTGGTACTCCGAGGCAAAACAACAACACTATTTGAAATGTCCTATGACTCATGAGCAGCTACAGATAAGATGTCGTTGCCTTCGGTTAAACTACACTTGCTTCCTTGATTCCATGAATATGGTGTTGTTTCCTTGGTTTTTAGCAGACATGGAAAATTACATCTTAAAATTACACTCTGCGTTACCACTGCTTTTATACAAAATAGTGAAATGAGAAATTAAGTACTGTATTTAAAATTAAAAAATAATGCTGTATAGAAATAAAATAGCAATCCAGGGACCTGAAAGATTTCGTTAATAAAATAATACAATATAAATCATTAATTCACTCACATTGATGGTACTGATTTAAATCAATGAATGTAGAGTTGCTTCCGATTAATGGTACAACTGTTATAAATTAAGAGCACAATTACTTTGAATTAATGGGAGAATATGGATATAAATTATTGGTATAGTTGTTAAGAATTAATGGAGGAATTGTTTTAGATTAATGGCTTAAATATTATAAATTAATGGCTTAGATGATATAAATTAATAGTTTAAATATTGTAAATTAGTGGCTTAGATGTTGTAAATTAATAGCTTAAATGTTATAATTTAATGGCTTAGATGATATAAATTAATAGTTTAAATGTTATAAATTATTGGCAAAATGTATAAAATAACAGTTCAAAAGTTAGAAATTAATGGCTTAAATGTTATAAATTAATAGCTTAAATGTTATAAATTAATGGCTTAAATGTATAAAGTAACACATTAAATGCTGTAAATTAATGGTTTAAATGTTATAAATTAACAGTTTAAATGTTATAAATTAATAGCTTGAATGTTATAATTTAATGGCTTAGATGATATAAATTAATAGTTTAAATGTTATAAATTAATGGCTAAATGTATAAAATAGCAGTTCAAAAGTTAGAAATTAATGGCTTAAATGTTATAAATTAATAGCATAAATGTTATAAATTAATAGTTTAGACGTTATAAATTAATTCCTTAAATGTTATAAATTAATGGCTTGAATGTTATAAATTAATAGCTTAAGTGTTGTAAATTAATGGTTTATACGTTATAAATTACTAGTTACAATGTTGTTGTTTGATATTTTTTCTTACTTACCTGATATTTATGTTCTTCTTCGATGTTCACTCTCCGGAATTTCAGGCACAAAAGAGCTCGCGCGCGACCTCCGTGTTCCTTATATAACATAACAAGGCGTCGGTTTGTTAATCAAACGGTAACGATTTTTTGACATAGCAGGAGACGGTTTTTCCATTGTAACAAAATCAAATTGAACGATTTCTTAATTTTTATCGTAAATTGGCATCTTTTACGATTTAATACGAAATCCATTTTTATCATTTTAATAGTTTCTACAAACTAAGACTATATTCACACCTACATGATACTAGTTTTCGACTACCGATTAGTCTGGACAAAAAGGGAAAAGAGCCTAAGTGCAGTCGATGACGTTACTGTGAAATAAGTTAAGCTATTAAATAATCAGACAGATAAAATTCATATTAAGCGTTATATTATATTATCGATATTCGTTCATTTACTCGTGCTAATTAAAAAATAAAACGTTCTTTTTTCTTGAGTAACACCTACATCACTGTTTGCGATATTTAAGATTCTTATTTAATGCTTATTTAGAAGTCAGGTACCTTTTTAATTCTTCACAAGTTAAACGATTAAATTTACTCGTTATAGTTGTAACATAAAATGGCTTTATTTCTTCAATACCGCCTGCATCGCTGTACGTGATACAGTTATTAATTATGTAGCAAATAATATGATCTAATTGATTGTAATCGCGGTTACGTATTTCTTCGTTAAATCTATCGATGTATTGGGCTATTAGCGCGAGACTTACTGATTCCTCGAGGAATGGTTTGATTCTTATAAATTAATGTTTTAAATGTGCCAATTATTGTTTCAATTGTTATAAATTAATAGTTTAATCGTTGTTAATTATTTGCTTAAATGTTATAAATTAATAGCTTAAGTGTTATAAATTAATAGTTTGAGTGTTAGGAATTAATGGTATAAATGTAAAAATTAATAGCTTAAATGTTATGAATTTGTGACTTATTGTTGTAAATTCATGACGTAAATATTGTAAATTAATGGCTTAAATGTTATAAATTAATAGTGCAGTCCAGTGTAGATCATCCAAAATGATCTTAGGAGCTTTTGTTGATCCAAACTGGACTGTTGCGTAGTTCTTGGCTTGGTATCGTTTTCCAAAGATTAATCGACTGATTAATTTTTGGAAAACGATGCCAATTACCAGGTCTCACCACGAGGAGGTGACTACGCACGAGACCCGCCCATGGGTTATTTAACACTACACATCGATCTCGACATTCAACCTATTGGCAGAATGTCCAGTTTTGACACTACTTGGCCATGGGCCTGCGTAAAGAAATAGTTGTTTCGTAGTCTAACTGCGAAACACATATCTCCAACGCAGCGCTAACATGAATCTTTACAAACGAGGAACGAGGCATACGTAACGCATCATCTATCTCCCACACAACGATTACATCGATCAGTACAAATAAACAATAATTCGCATCCCTACTGGCAACATTCGGTATCAAAGACACATTTATCTAACTTGGAGCGAAAAGAAAAAGATGAAGCTACTGACACTGTCCCGAAACGGACGAGATCGCGATCTCTCGAAAGAACTAACAAACCTACGCGACGTACCCCCGTACACGAGATAACCCCGAGGTTCAACGGAAAGCCCAAGAATTGGCCGTAACTCGATTCCTGTTTCGCCGTTCGAAACTTACACGAGTCGCGGTCGATGGCGCCGACAGATGATGCCAGTGATCCACTAGTAATTCAGCCGTGGATCCAGCACATAGGCCAGCAACTTGACACACTCCAACTGAACAAGTGGAACCCGGGGAGGGACCGCTGAACAGGATTACGAAGGCAAGAGGCCCCAACTGAACAGTGGGGTCCACTCACAGGGAGGGACCGCTGAACAGGATTACCAAGGCACGAGGCCCCAACTGAACAGTGGGGTCCACTCACGGGGAGGGACCGCTGAACAGGATTACGAAGGCAATACCTCAACTGAACAGTGGGGTCCACTCCCGCGGGGCCGAACAGGATTACGGAGGACGTGAAATTGCTGGTCCCTGACCGAGTACCGAAGTACCAATCGGACAGGACTGCAGATCCACGACTGAATCCCCAACAGATTAGCAAGCATCACCGGCACGACGACAACTCCCGTGATCCGATGCAAACGTTGAGCAGTCACCAAGACAGAGCTGTCCTTGGGCGACTTACGAATCCGAAGAGTTGTCTAGAGCACATTGAACCGCACGCACCCGAAATACACGCGAGCGAGTACGCCACGCGACAGTTTGAAAGAACTGAGTGATCGCGAACCGATATATCGTGGGAACAATTTTTCCAGTATGGTAAGCGAGGGGATCAAGAGAGACGAGATCTTTATTTGTCGTTCCAAGATAGATAAGTATCTTTGTACAGAATGAGCTTACAATGTACATAACATAGGTATCTATCTTATGATTAATTAAAGCTAATACGCTCGCATCCCACGGTGTCCTGCGATGTCCCACGATGTCCCACGTTGCCCCCGCGGGAGGGTATCAGTCCAGTTTAGATCACCAAAACTATTTTGGGTGCTCAAGACCAGACTATATTCAAGTAGTTTTTAGCTTGATATCGTTTTCGAATAATAATACTAATATTCGAAATAGTACTTGGTGTATTATTATTTGGAAAACGATACCAATTACCGGGACCCACCACGAGGAGGTAACTACGCTCGGGTCCCATTTACATATGAGTTTTTACGCATTGGAAGCAGAGATGTAAAATTATTTTATAATAAAGCGACATTGTAGCGGCGGCATTGTTTTGTCCGGAGTTTATTTGTTTTTAAATTACTTGTAATCTAACGGTTTTGGTACTCCGAGGCAAAACAACAACACTATTTGAAATGTCCTATGACTCATGTGCAGCTACAGATAAGATGTCGTTGCCTTCGGTTAAACTACACTTGCTTCCTTGATTTCATGAATATGGTGTTGTTTCCTTGGTTTTTAGCAGACATGGAAAATAACATCTTAAAACTACACTCTGCGTTACCACTGCTTTTATACAAAATAGTGAAATGAGAAATTAAGTACTGTATTTAAAATTAAAAAATAATGCTATATAGAAATAAAATAGCAATCCAGGGACCTGAAAGATTTCGTTAATAAAATAATACAATATAAATCATTAATTCACTCACATTGCTGGTACTGATTTAAATCAATGAATGTAGAGTTGCTTCCGATTAATGGTACAACTGTTATAAATTAAGAGCACAATTACTTTGAATTAATGGGAGAATATGGTTATAAATTATTGGTATAGTTGTTAAGAATTAATGGAGGAATTGTTTTAGATTAATGGCTTAAATATTATAAATTAATGGCTTAGATGATATAAATTAATAGTTTAAATATTGTAAATTAGTGGCTTAGATGTTGTAAATTAATAGCTTAAGTGTTATAATTTAATGGCTTAGATGATATAAATTAATAGTTTAAATGTTATAAATTAATGGCTAAATGTATAAAATAACAGTTCAAAAGTTAGAAATTAATGGCTTAAATGTTATAAATTAATAGCTTAAATGTTATAAATTAATAGCTTAAATGTATAAAATAACACTTTAAATGTTGTAAATTAATGGCTTAGATGTTGTTAATTAATAGCTTAAATGTTATAAAATAATAGCTTAAATGTATAAAACAACAGTTTAAACGTTGTAAATTAGTGGCTCAGATGTTGTCAATTAATTGCTTAAATGTTAGAAATTAATGGCTTAAATGTTAGAAATTAATAGTTTAAATGTTATAAATTAATTGCTTAAATGTTATAAATTAGTGGCTTAAATGTATAAAATAACACTTTAAATGCTGTAAATTAATGGTTTAAATGTTATAAATTAACAGTTTAATTGTTATAAATTAATAGCTTGAATGTTATAATTTAATGGCTTAGATCATATAAATTAATAGTTTAAATGTTATAAATTAATGGCTAAATGTATAAAATAACAGTTCAAATGTTAGAAATTAATGGCTTAAATGTTATAAATTAATAGCATAAATGTTATAAATTAATAGTTTAGACGTTATAAATTAATTCCTTAAATGTTATAAATTAATGGCTTGAATGTTATAAATTAATAGCTTAAGTGTTGTAAATTAATGGTTTAGACGTTATAAATTACTAGTTACAATGTTGTTGTTTGATATTTTTTCTTACTTACCTGATATTTATGTTCTTCTTCGATGTTCACTCTCCGGAATTTCAGGCACAAAAGAGCTCGCGCGCGACTTCCGTGTTCCTTATATAACTTAACAAGGCGTCGGTTTGTTAATCAAACGGTAACGATTTTTTGACATAGCAGGAGACGGTTTTTCCATTGTAACAAAATCAAATTGAACGATTTCTTAATTTTTATCGTAAATTGGCATCTTTTACGATTTAATACGATATCCATTTCTATCATTTTAATAGTTTCTACAAACTAAGACTATATTCACACCTACATGATACTAGTTTTCGACTATCGATTAGTTTGGACAAAAAGGGAAAAGAGCCTAAGTGCAGTCGATGCCGTTACTGTGAAATAAGTTAAGCTATTAAATAATCAGACAGATAAAATTCATATTAAGCGTTATATTATATTATCGATATTCGTTCATTTACTCGTGCTAATTAAAAAATAAAACGTTCTTTTTTCTTGAGTAACACCTACATCACTGTTTGCGATATTTAAGATTCTTATTTAATGCTTATTTAGAAGTCAGGTACCTTTTTAATTCCTCACAAGTTAAACGATTAAATTTACTCGTTATAGTTGTAACATAAAATGGCTTTATTTCTTCAATACCGCCTGCATCGCTGTACGTGATACAGTTATTAATTATGTAGCAAATAATATGATCTAATTGGCTGTAATCGCGGTTACGTATTTCTTCGTTAAATCTATCGATGTATTGGGCTATTAGCGCGAGACTTACTTATTCCTCGAGGAATGGTTTGATTCTTATAAATTAATGTTTTAAATGTGCCAATTAATGTTTCAATTGTTATAAATTAATAGTTTAATCGTTGTTAATTATTTGCTTAAATGTTATAAATCAATAGCTTAAGTGTTATAAATTAATAGTTTGAATGTTAGGATTTAATGGTATAAATGTAAAAATTAATAGCTTAAATGTTATGAATTTGTGACTTATTGTTGTATATTCATGACGTAAATATTGTAAATTAATGGCTTAAATGTTATAAATTAATAGTGCAGTCCAGTGTAGATCATCCAAAATGATCTTAGGGGCTTTTGGTGATCCAAACTGGACTGTTGCGTAGTTCTTGGCTTGGTATCGTTTTCCAAATATTAATCGACTGATTAATTTTTGGAAAACGATGCCAATTACCAGGTCTCACCACGAGGAGGTGACTACGCACGAGACCCGCCCATGGGTTATTTAACACTACACATCGATCTCGACATTCAACCTATTGACAGAATGTCCAGTTTTGACACTACTTGACCATGGGCCTGCGTAAAGAAATAGTTGTTTCGTAGTCTAACTGCGAAACACATATCTCCAACGCAGCGCGAACATGAATCTTTTCTAACGTAGAACAAGGCATACGTAACGCATCATCTATCTCCCACACAACGATTACATCGATCAGTACAAATAAACAATAATTCGCATCCCTACTGGCAACATTCGGTATCAAAGACACATTTATCTAACTTGGAGCGAAAAGAAGAAGATGAAGCTACTGACACTGTCCCGAAACGGACGAGATCGCGATCTCTCGAAAGAACTAACAAACCTACGCGACGTACCCCCGTACACGAGATAACCCCGAGGTTCAACGGAAAGCCCAAGAATTGGCCGTAACTCGATTCCTGTTTCGCCGTTCGAAACTTACCCGAGTCGCGGTCGATGGCGCCGACAGATGATGCCAGTGATCCACTAGTAATTCAGCCGTGGATCCAGCACATAGGCCAGCAACTTGACACACTCCAACTGAACAAGTGGAACCCGGGGAGGGACCGCTGAACAGGATTACGAAGGCAATACCTCAACTGAACAGTGGGGTCCACTCCCGCGGGGCCGAACAGGATTACGGAGGACGTGAAATTGCTGGTCCCTGACCGAGTACCGAAGTACCAATCGGACAGGACTGCAGATCCACGACTGAATCCCCAACAGATTAGCAAGCATCACCGGCACGACGACAACTCCCGTGATCCGATGCAAACGTTGAGCAGTCACCAAGACAGAGCTGTCCTTGGGCGACTTACGAATCCGAAGAGTTGTCTAGAGCACATTGACCCGCACGCACCCGAAATACACGCGAGAGAGTACGCCACGCGACAGTTTGAAAGAACTGAGTGATCGCGAACCGATATATCGTGGGAACAATTTTTCCAGTATGGTAAGCGAGGGGATCAAGAGAGACGAGATCTTTAGTTGTCGTTCCAAGATAGATAAGTATCTTTGTACAGAATGAGCTTACAATGTACATAACATAGGTATCTATCTTATGATTAATTAAAGCTAATACGCTCGCATCCCACGGTGTCCTGCGATGTCCCACGATGTCCCACGTTGCCCCCGCGGGGGGGTATTAGTCCAGTTTAGATCACCAAAACTATTTTGGGTGATCAAGACCAGACTATATTCAAGTAGTTTTTAGCTTGATATCGTTTTCGAATAATACTACTAATATTCGAAATAGTACTTGGTGTATTATTATTTGGAAAACGATACCAATTACCGGGACCCACCACGAGAAGGTAACTACGCTCGGGTCCCATTTACATATGAGTTTTTACGCATTGGAAGCAGAGATTGTTATTTCGACCAATCGCGGGGAGACGCAATCGCGAGGAGAGACGTCAACGGGAGTCGTAAATTCCCGTTACGATTATACTAATCGACACCACGAGTTGATCGACCCCTGATTTCCGTTAAGATAATAGGGGTGATTAAGTTTATATAACACTGTGATTCACAGAATTATAAAATATATATTTCCAACACTTAAACTACACTGTTCAGTAGATACAAATCGTCGATAACACCTTGTCGCACGAATATGAGATAGATATGACTAATAGGGCAAGGTTCGTACAATCGAATTTCGTATGTTAGTGGACGTAGCACTAGAGGATACTTGATAGACACTAGATTTTGATTTTAGACTTCGACGTTGTCGTATGTAGAAGAAGTAAGTTGACTTGACCCTCCTGATGTAGCAGGAGAAGTCTGCGACTTGACTCTCCGAGAGTCGTAGGAGAAGTGACGAGTAGGAAACCTCCGACCAACGTGGTTCGTGAGTGACCTTGTGCATGGGAAAACCCAGCCTGTTCTATTAGACAGATGTTCGATTTTTCCTAATGGGCGCGTACCCGCTTTCTCCGTGTTTTTAATTGCGCCTAATAAACCCAAGGACCTCTCTAAAAACCAGATGTGCGTCGCAAATATTTCTAGCCTTAAGAAAGCTTTCAGGACGACGGATGGAATGCAGATACATGTGTACACAATGCAAGAGAAAGTTATGGTTGGTCCTCAGGTGTATTGAGGGTCGAAATGACGTTACGCAGGCCGTCGGCTGGCCGGTCGCGAGAGCTGCAGCGCAGATGTTTTAGGCGACGTAACAGAGATGTAAAATTATTTTATAATAAAGCGACATTGTAGCGGCGGCATTGTTTTGTCCGGAGTTTATTTGTTTTTAAATTACTTGTAATCTAACGGTTTTGGTACTCCGAGGCAAAACAACAACACTATTTGAAATGTCCTATGACTCATGTGCAGCTACAGATAAGATGTCGTTGCCTTCGGTTAAACTACACTTGCTTCCTTGATTCCATGAATATGGTGTTGTTTCCTTGGTTTTTAGCAGACATGGAAAATTACATCTTAAAATTACACTCTGCGTTACCACTGCTTTTATACAAAATAGTGAAATGAGAAATTAAGTACTGTATTTAAAATTAAAAAATAATGCTATATAGAAATAAAATAGCAATCCAGGAACCTGAAAGATTTCGTTAATAACATAATACAATATAAATCATTAATTCACTCACATTGATGGTACTGATTTAAATCAATGAATGTAGAGTTGCTTCCGATTAATGGTACAACTGTTATAAATTAAGAGCACAATTACTTTGAATTAATGGGAGAATATGGTTATAAATTATTGGTATAGTTGTTAAGAATTAATGGAGGAATTGTTTTAGATTAATGGCTTAAACATTATAAATTAATGGCTTAGATGATATAAATTAATAGCTTAAATATTGTAAATTAGTGGCTTAGATGTTGTAAATTAATAGCTTAAATGTTATAATTTAATGGCTTAGATGATATAAATTAATAGTTTAAATGTTATAAATTATTGGCAAAATGTATAAAATAACAGTTCAAAAGTTAGAAATTAATGGCTTAAATGTTATAAATTAATAGCTTAAATGTTATAAATTAATGGCTTAAATGTATAAAATAACACTTTAAATGCTGTAAATTAATGGCTTAAATGTTATAAATTAATAGTGCAGTCCAGTGTAGATCATCCAAAATGATCTTAGGGGCTTTTGTTGATCCAAACTGGACTGTTGCGTAGTTCTTGGCTTGGTATCGTTTTCCAAAGATTAATCGACTGATTAATTTTTGGAAAACGATGCCAATTACCAGGTCTCACCACGAGGAGGTGACTACGCACGAGACCCGCCCATGGGTTATTTAACACTACACATCGATCTCAACATTCAACCTATTGGCAGATTGTCCAGTTTTGACACTACTTGACCATGGGCCTGCGTAAAGAAATAGTTGTTTCGTAGTCTAACTGCGAAACACATATCTCCAACGCAGCGCTAACATGAATCTTTGCAAACGTAGAACAAGGCATACGTAACGCATCATCTATCTCCCACACAACGATTACATCGATCAGTGCAAATAAACAATAATTCGCATCCCTACTGGCAACATTCGGTATCAAAGACACATTTATCTAACTTGGAGCGAAAAGAAGAAGATGAAGCTACTGACACTGTCCCGAAACGGACGAGATCGCGATCTCTCGAAAGAACTAACAAACCTACGCGACGTACCCCCGTACACGAGATAACCCCGAGGTTCAACGGAAAGCCCAAGAATTAGCCGTAACTCGATTCCTGTTTCGCCGTTCGAAACTTACACGAGTCGCGGTCGATGGCGCCGACAGGTGATGCCAGTGATCCACTAGTAATTCAGCCGTGGATCCAGCACATAGGCCAGCAACTTGACACACTCCAACTGAACAAGTGGAACCCGGGGAGGGACCGCTGAACAGGATTACGAAGGCAAGAGGCCCCAACTGAACAGTGGGGTCCACTCACAGGGAGGGACCGCTGAACAGGATTACCAAGGCACGAGGCCCCAACTGAACAGTGGGGTCCACTCACGGGGAGGGACCGCTGAACAGGATTACGAAGGCAATACCTCAACTGAACAGTGGGGTCCACTCCCGCGGGGCCGAACAGGATTACGGAGGACGTGAAATTGCTGGTCCCTGACCGAGTACCGAAGTACCAATCGGACAGGACTGCAGATCTACGACTGAATCCCCAACAGATTAGCAAGCATCACCGGCACGACGACAACTCCCGTGATCCGATGCAAACGTTGAGCAGTCACCAAGACAGAGCTGTCCTTGGGCGACTTACGAATCCGAAGAGTTGTCTAGAGCACATTGACCCGCACGCACCCGAAATACACGCGAGCGAGTACGCCACGCGACAGTTTGAAAGAACTGAGTGATCGCGAACCGATATATCGTGGGAACAATTTTTCCAGTATGGTAAGCGAGGGGATCAAGAGAGACGAGATCTTTATTTGTCGTTCCAAGATAGATACGTATCTTTGTACAGAATGAGCTTACAATGTACATAACATAGGTATCTATCTTATGATTAATTGAAGCTAATACGCTCGCATCCCACGGTGTCCTGCGATGTCCCACGATGTCCCACGTTGCCCCCGCGGGGGGGTATTAGTCCAGTTTAGATCACCAAAACTATTTTGTGTGATCAAGACCAGACTATATTCAAGTAGTTTTTAGCTTGATATCGTTTTCGAATAATAATACTAATATTCGAAATAGTACTTGGTGTATTATTATTTGGAAAACGATACCAATTACCGGTACCCACCACGAGGAGGTAACTACGCTCGGGTCTCATTTACATATGAGTTTTTAAGCATTGGAAGCAGAGATGTAAAATTATTTTATAATTAAGCGACATTGTAGCGGCGGCATTGTTTTGTCCGGAGTTTATTTGTTTTTAAATTACTTGTAATCTAACGGTTTTGGTACTCCGAGGCAAAACAACAACACTATTTGAAATGTCCTATGACTCATGTGCAGCTACAGATAAGATGTCGTTGCCTTCGGTTAAACTACACTTGCTTCCTTGATTCCATGAATATGGTGTTGTTTCCTTGGTTTTTAGCAGACATGGAAAATTACATCTTAAAATTACACTCTGCGTTACCACTGCTTTTATACAAAATAGTGAAATGAGAAATTAAGTACTGTATTTAAAATTAAAAAATAATGCTATATAGAAATAAAATAGCAATCCATGGACCTGTAAGATTTCGTTAATAAAATAATACAATATAAATCATTAATTCACTCACATTGATGGTACTGATTTAAATCAATGAATGTAGAGTTGCTTCCGATTAATGGTACAACTGTTATAAATTAAGAGCACAATTACTTTGAATTAATGGGAGAATATGAATATAAATTATTGGTATAGTTGTTAAGAATTAATGGAGGAATTGTTTTAGATTAATGTCTTAAATATTATAAATTAATGGCTTAGATGATATAAATTAATAGTTTAAATATTGTAAATTAGTGGCTTAGATGTTGTAAATTAATAGCTTAAATGTTATAATTTAATGGCTTAGATGATATAAATTAATAGTTTAAATGTTATAAATTATTGGCAAAATGTATAAAATAACAGTTCAAAAGTTAGAAATTAATGGCTTAAATGTTATAAATTAATAGCTTAAATGTTATAAATTAATGGCTTAAATGTATAAAATAACACTTTAAATGCTGTAAATTAATAGTTTAAATGTATAAATTAACAGTTTAAATGTTATAAATTAATAGCTTGAATGTTATAATTTAATGGCTTAGATGATATAAATTAATAGTTTAAATGTTATAAATTAATGGCTAAATGTATAAAATAACAGTTCAAAAGTTAGAAATTAATGGCTTAAATGTTATAAATTAATAGCATAAATGTTATAAGTTAATAGTTTAGACGTTATAACTTAATTCCTTAAATGTTATAAATTAATGGCTTGAATGTTATAAATTAATAGCTTAAGTGTTGTAAATTAATGGTTTAGACGTTATAAATTACTAGTTACAATGTTGTTGTTTGATATTTTTTCTTACTTACCTGATATTTATGTTCTTCTTCGATGTTCACTCTCCGGAATTTCAGGCACAAAAGAGCTCGCGCGAGACCTCCGTGTTCCTTATATAACATAACAAGGCGTCGGTTTGTTAATCAAACGGTAACGATTTTTTGACATAGCAGGAGACGGTTTTTCCATTGTAACAAAATCAAATTGAACGATTTCTTAATTTTTATCGTAAATTGGCATCTTTTACGATTTAATACGATATCCATTTTTATCATTTTAATAGTTTCTACAAACTAAGACTATATTCACACCTACATGATACTAGTTTTCGACTATCGATTAGTTTGGACAAAAAGGGAAAAGAGCCTAAGTGCAGTCGATGACGTTACTGTGAAATAAGTTAAGCTATTAAATAATCAGACACATAAAATTCATATTAAGCGTTATATTATATTATCGATATTCGTTCATTTCCTCGTGCTAATTAAAAAATAAAACGTTCTTTTTTCTTGAGTAACACCTACATCACTGTTTGCGATATTTAAGATTCTTATTTAATGCTTATTTAGAAGTCAGGTACCTTTTTAATTCTTCACAAGTTAAACGATTAAATTTACTCGTTATAGTTGTAACATAAAATGGCTTTATTTCTTCAATACCGCCTGCATCGCTGTACGTGATACAGTTATTAATTATGTAGCAAATAATATGATCTAATTGGTTGTAATCGCGGTTACGTATTTCTTCGTTAAATCTATCGATGTATTGGGCTATTAGCGCGAGACTTACTGATTCCTCGAGGAATGGTTTGATTCTTATAAATTAATGTTCTAAATGTGCCAATTATTGTTTCAATTGTTATAAATTAATAGTTTAATCGTTGTTAATTATTTGCTTAAATGTTATAAATTAATAGCTTAAGTGTTATAAATTAATAGTTTGAATGTTAGGAATTAATGGTATAAATGTAAAAGTTAATAGCTTAAACGTTATGAATTTGTGACTTATTGTTGTGAATTCATGACGTAAATATTGCAAATTAATGGCTTAAATGTTATAAATTAATAGTGCAGTCCAGTGTAGATCATCCAAAATGATCATAGGGGCTTTTGGTGATCCAAACTGGACTGTTGCGTAGTTCTTGGCTTGGTATCGTTTTCCAAAGATTAATCGACTGATTAATTTTTGGAAAACGATGCCAATTACCAGGTCTCACCACGAGGAGGTGACTACGCACGAGACCCGCCCATGGGTTATTTAACACTACACATCGATCTCGACATTCAACCTATTGGCAGAATGTCCAGTTTTGACACTACTTGACCATGGGCCTGCGTAAAGAAATAGTTGTTTCGTAGTCTAACTGCGAAACACATATCTCCAACGCAGCGCTAACATGAATCTTTACAAACGTAGAACAAGGCATACGTAACGCATCATCTATCTCCCACACAACGATTACATCGATCAGTACAAATATACAATAATTCGCATCCCTACTGGCAACATTCGGTATCAAAGACACATTTATCTAACTTGGAACGAAAAGAAGAAGATGAAGCTACTGACACTGTCCCGAAACGGACGAGATCGCGATCTCTCGAAAGAACTAACAAACCTACGCGAAATACCCCAGTACACGAAATAACCCCGAAGGTTCAACGGAAAGCCCAAGAATTGGCCGTAACTCGATTACTGTTTCGCCGTTCGAAACTTACACGAGTCGCGGTCGATGGCGCCGACAGATGATGCCAGTGATCCACTAGTAATTCAGCCGTGGATCCAGCACATAGGCCAGCAACTTGACACACTCCAACTGAACAAGTGGAACCCGGGGAGGGACCGCTGAACAGGATTACGAAGGCAAGAGGCCCCAACTGAACAGTGGGGTCCACTCACAGGGAGGGACCGCTGAACAGGATTACCAAGGCACGAGGCCCCAACTGAACAGTGGGGTCCACTCACGGGGAGGGACCGCTGAACAGGATTACGAAGGCAATACCTCAACTGAACAGTGGGGTCCACTCCCGCGGGGCCGAACAGGATTACGGAGGACGTGAAATTGGTGGTCTCTGATCGAGTACCCAAGTACGAATCGGACAGGACTGCAGATCCACGAGTGAATCCCCAACAGATTAGCAAGCATCACCGGCACGACGACAACTCCCGTGATCCGATGCAAACGTTGAGCAGTCACCAAGTCAGGAGCTGTCGTTGGGCGACTTACGAATCCGAAGAGTTGTCTAGAGCACATTGACCCGCACGCACCCGAAATACACGCGAGCGAGTACGCCACGCGACAGTTTGAAAGAACTGACTGATCGCGAACCGATATATCGTGCGAACAATTTTTCCAGTATGGTATGCGAGGGGATCAAGAGAGACGAGATCTTTATTTGTCGTTCCAAGATAGATAAGTATCTTTGTACAGAATGAGCTTACAATGTACATAACATAGGTATCTATCTTATGATTAATTAAAGCTAATACGCTCGCATCCCACGGTGTCCTGCGATGTCCCACGATGTCCCACGTTGCCCCCGCGGGGGGGTATTAGTCCAGTTTAGATCACCAAAACTATTTTGGGTGATCAAGACCAGACTATATTCAAGTAGTTTTTAGCTTGATATCGTTTTCGAATAATAATACTAATATTCGAAATAGTACTTGGTGTATGATTATTTGGAAAACGATACCAATTACCGGGACCCACCACGAGGAGGTAACTACGCTCGGGTCCCATTTACATATGAGTTTTTACGCATTGGAAGCAGAGATGTAAAATTATTTTATAATAAAGCGACATTGTAGCGGCGGCATTGTTTTGTCCGCAGTTTATTTGTTTTTAAATTACTTGTAATCTAACGGTTTTGGAACTCCGAGGCAAAACAACAACACTATTTGAAATGTCCTATGACTCATGTGCAGCTACAGATAAGATGTCGTTGCCTTCGGTTAATCTACACTTGCTTCCTTGATTCCATGAATATGGTGTTGTTTCCTTGGTTTTTAGCAGACATGGAAAATTACATCTTAAAATTACACTCTGCGGTACCACTGCTTTTATACAAAATAGTGAAATGAGAAATTAAGTACTGTATTTAAAATTAAAAAATAATGCTATATAGAAATAAAATAGCAATCCAGGGACCTGAAAGATTTCGTTAATAAAATAATACAATATAAATCATTAATTCACTCACATTGATGGTACTGATTTAAATCAATGAATGTAGAGTTGCTTCCGATTAATGGTACAACTGTTATAAATTAAGAGCACAATTACTTTGAATTAATGGGAGAATATGGTTATAAATTATTGGTACAGTTGTTAAGAATTAATGGAGGAATTGTTTTAGATTAATGGCTTAAATATTATAAATTAATGGCTTAGATGATATAAATTAATAGTTTAAATATTTTAAATTAGTGGCTTAGATGTTGTAAATTAATAGCTTAAATGTTATAATTTAATGGCTTAGATGATATAAATTAATAGTTTAAATGTTATAAATTAATGGCTAAATGTATAAAATAACAGTTCAAAAGTTAGAAATTAATGGCTTAAATGTTATAAATTAATAGCTTAAATGTTATAAATTAATAGCTTAAATGTATAAAATAACACTTTAAATGTTGTAAATTAATGGCTTAGATGTTGTTAATTAATAGCTTAAATGTTATAAAATAGTAGCTTAAATGTATAAAACAACAGTTTAAATGTTGTAAATTAGTGGCTCAGATGTTGTCAATTAATTGCTTAAATGTTATAATTTAATGGCTTAGATGATATAAATTAATAGTTTAAATGTTATAAATTATTGCCAAAATGTATAAAATAACAGTTCAAAAGTTAGAAATTAATGGCTTAAATGTTATAAATTAATAGCTTAAATGTTATAAATTAATGGCTTAAATGTATAAAATAACACATTAAATGCTGTAAATTAATGGTTTAAATGTTATAAATTAACAGTTTAAATGTTATAAATTAATAGCTTGAATGTTATAATTTAATGGCTTAGATGATATAAATTAATAGTTTAAATGTTATAAATTAATGGCTAAATGTATAAAATAACAGTTCAAAAGTTAGAAATTAATGGCTTAAATGTTATAAATTAATAGCATAAATGTTATAAATTAATAGTTTAGACGTTATAAATTAATTCCTTAAATGTTATAAATTAATGGCTTGAATGTTATAAATTAATAGCTTAAGTGTTGTAAATTAATGGTTTAGACGTTATAAATTACTAGTTACAATGTTGTTGTTTGATATTTTTTCTTACTTACCTGATATTTATGTTCTTCTTCGATGTTCACTCTCCGGAATTTCAGGCACAAAAGAGCTCGCGCGCGACCTCCGTGTTCCTTATATAACATAACAAGGCGTCGGTTTGTTAATCAAACGGTAACGATTTTTTGACATAGCAGGAGACGGTTTTTCCATTGTAACAAAATCAAATTGAACGATTTCTTAATTTTTATCGTAAATTGGCATCTTTTACGATTTAATACGATATCCATTTTTATCATTTTAATAGTTTCTACAAACTAAGACTATATTCACACCTACATGATACTAGTTTTCGACTATCGATTAGTTTGGACAAAAAGGGAAAAGAGCCTAAGTGCAGTCGATGACGTTACTGTGAAATAAGTTAAGCTATTAAATAATCAGACAGATAAAATTCATATTAAGCGTTATATTATATTATCGATATTCGTTCATTTACTCGTGCTAATTAAAAAATAAAACGTTCTTTTTTCTTGAGTAACACCTACATCACTGTTTGCGATATTTAAGATTCTTATTTAATGCTTATTTAGAAGTCAGGTACCTTTTTAATTCTTCACAAGTTAAACGATTAAATTTACTCGTTATAGTTGTAACATAAAATGGCTTTATTTCTTCAATACCGCCTGCATCGCTGTACGTGATACAGTTATTAATTATGTAGCAAATAATATGATCTAATTGGTTGTAATCGCGGTTACGTATTTCTTCGTTAAATCTATCGATGTATTGGGCTATTAGCGCGAGACTTACTGATTCCTCGAGGAATGGTTTGATTCTTATAAATTAATGTTTTAAATGTGCCAATTATTGTTTCAATTGTTATAAATTAATAGTTTAATCGTTGTTAATTATTTGCTTAAATGTTATAAATTAATAGCTTAAGTGTTATAAATTAATAGTTTGAGTGTTAGGAATTAATGGTATAAATGTAAAAATTAATAGCTTAAATGTTATGAATTTGTGACTTATTGTTGTAAATTCATGACGTAAATATTGTAAATTAATGGCTTAAATGTTATAAATTAATAGTGCAGTCCAGTGTAGGTCATCCAAAATGATCTTAGGGGATTTTGTTGATCCAAACTGGACTGTTGCGTAGTTCTTGGCTTGGTATCGTTTTCCAAAGATTAATCGACTGATTAATTTTTGGAAAACGATGCCAATTACCAGGTCTCACCACGAGGAGGTGACTACGCACGAGACCCGCCCATGGGTTATTTAACACTACACATCGATCTCGACATTCAACCTATTGGCAGAATGTCCAGTTTTGACACTACTTGACCATGGGCCTGCGTAAAGAAATAGTTGTTTCGTAGTCTAACTGCGAAACACATATCTCCAACGCAGCGCTAACATGAATCTTTACAAACGTAGAACAAGGCATACGTAACGCATCATCTATCTCCCACACAACGATTACATCGATCAGTACAAATATACAATAATTCGCATCCCTACTGGCAACATTCGGTATCAAAGACACATTTATCTAACTTGGAGCGAAAAGAAGAAGATGAAGCTACTGACACTGTCCCGAAACGGACGAGATCGCGATCTCTCGAAAGAACTAACAAACCTACGCGACGTACCCCCGTACACGAGATAACCCCGAGGTTCAACGGAAAGCCCAAGAATTGGCCGTAACTCGATTCCTGTTTCGCCGTTCGAAACTTACACGAGTCGCGGTCGATGGCGCCGACAGATGATGCGAGTGATCCACTAGTAATTCAGCCGTGGATCCAGCACATAGGCCAGCAACTTGACACACTCCAACTGAACAAGTGGAACCCGGGGAGGGACCGCTGAACAGGATTACGAAGGCAAGAGGCCCCAACTGAACAGTGGGGTCCACTCACAGGGAGGGACCGCTGAACAGGATTACCAAGGCACGAGGCCCCAACTGAACAGTGGGGTCCACTCACGGGGAGGGACCGCTGCACAGGATTACGAAGGCAATACCTCAACTGAACAGTGGGGTCCATTCCCGCGGGGCCGAACAGGATTACGGAGGACGTGAAATTGCTGGTCCCTGACCGAGTACCGAAGTACCCATCGGACAGGACTGCAGATCCACGACTGAATCCCCAACAGATTAGCAAGCATCACCGGCACGACGACAACTCCCGTGATCCGATGCAAACGTTGAGCAGTCACCAAGACAGAGCTGTCCTTGGGCGACTTACGAATCCGAAGAGTTGTCTAGAGCACATTGACCCGCACGCACCCGAAATACACGCGAGCGAGTACGCCACGCGACAGTTTGAAAGAACTGAGTGATCGCGAACCGATATATCGTGGGAACAATTTTTCCAGTATGGTTAGCGAGGGGATCAAGAGAGACGAGATCTTTATTTGTCGTTCCAAGATAGATAAGTATCTTTGTACAGAATGAGCTTACAATGTACATAACATAGGTATCTATCTTATGATTAATTAAAGCTAATACGCTCGCATCCCACGGTGTCCTGCGATGTCCCACGATGTCCCACGTTGCCCCCGCGGGGGGGTATTAGTCCAGTTTAGATCACCAAAACTATTTTGGGTGATCAAGACCAGACTATATTCAAGTAGTTTTTAGCTTGATATCGTTTTCGAATAATAATACTAATATTCGAAATAGTACTTGGTGTATTATTATTTGGAAAACGATACCAATTACCGGGACCCACCACGAGGAGGTAACTACGCTCAGGTCCCATTTACATATGAGTTTTTACGCATTGGAAGCAGAGATGTAAAATTATTTTATAATAAAGCGACATTGTAGCGGCAGCATTGTTTTGTTCGGAGTTTATTTGTTTTTAAATTACTTGTAATCTAACGGTTTTGGTACTCCGAGGCAAAACAACAACACTATTTGAAATGTCCTATGACTCATGTGCTGCTACAGATAAGAAGTCGTTGCCTTCGGTTAAACTACACTTGCTTCCTTGATTCCATGAATATGGTGTTGTTTCCTTGGTTTTTAGCAGACATGGAAAATTACATCTTAAAATTACACTCTGCGTTACCACTGCTTTTATACAAAATAGTGAAATGAGAAATTAAGTACTGTATTTAAAATTCAAAAATAATGCTATATAGAAATAAAATAGCAATCCAGGGACCTGAAAGATTTCGTTAATAAAATAGTACAATATAAATCATTAATTCACTCACATTGATGGTACTGATTTAAATCAATGAATGTAGAGTTGCTTCCGATTAATGGTACAACTGTTATAAATTAAGAGCACAATTACTTTGAATTAATGGGAGAATATGGTTATAAATTATTGGTATAGCTGTTAAGAATTAATGGAGGAATTGTTTTAGATTAATGGCTTAAATATTATAAATTAATGGCTTAGATGATATAAATTAATAGTTTAAATATTGTAAATTAGTGGCTTAGATGTTGTAAATTAATAGCTTAAATGTTATAATTTAATGGCTTAGATGTTATAAATTAATAGTTTAAATGTTATATATTATTGGCAAAATGTATAAAATAACAGTTCAAAAGTTAGAAATTAATGGTTTAAATGTTATAAATTAATAGCTTAAATGTTATAAATTAATGGCTTAGATGATATAAATTAATAGTTTAAATATTGTAAATTAGTGGCTTAGATGTTGTAAATTAATAGCTTAAATGTTATAATTTAATGGCTTAGATGATATAAATTAATAGTTTAAATGTTATAAATTATTGGCAAAATGTATAAAATAACAGTTCAAAAGTTAGAAATTAATGGCTTAAATGTTATAAATTAATAGCTTAAATGTTATAAATTAATGGCTTAAATGTATAAAATAACACATTAAATGCTGTAAATTAATTTTTTAAATGTTATAAATTAACAGTTTAAATGTTATAAATTAATAGCTTGAATGTTATAATTTAATGGCTTAGATGATATAAATTAATAGTTTAAATGTTATAAATTAATGGCTAAATGTTTAAAATAACAGTTCAAAAGTTAGAAATTAATGGCTTAAATGTTATAAATTAATAGCATAAATGTTATAAATTAATAGTTTAGACGTTATAAATTAATTCCTTAAATGTTATAAATTAATAGCTTAAATGTATAAAGTAACACTTTAAATGTTGTAAATTAATGGTTTAAATGTTATAAGTTAACAGTTAAAATGTTATAAATTAATAGCTTGAATGTTATAATTTAATGGTTTGGATGATATAAATTAATAGTTTAAATGTTATAAATTAATGGCTAAATGTATAAAATAACAGTTCAAAAGTTAGAAATTAATGGCTTAAATGTTATAAATTAATAGCATAAATGTTATAAATTAATAGTTTAGACGTTATAAATTAATCCCTTAAATGTTATTAATTAATGGCTTGAATGTTATAAATTAATAGCTTAAGTGTTGTAAATTAATGGCTTAAATGTATAAAATAACACATTAAATGCTGTAAATTAATGGTTTAAATGTTATAAATTAACAGTTCAAATGTTATAAATTAATAGCTTGAATGTTATAATTTAATGGCTTAGATGATATAAATTAATAGTTTAAATGTTATAAATTACTGGCTAAATGTATAAAATAACAGTTCAAAAGTTAGAAATTAATGGCTTAAATGTTATAAATTAATAGCATAAATGTTATAAATAAATAGTTTAGACGTTATAAATTAATTCCTTAAATGTTATAAATTAATGGCTTGAATGTTATAAATTAATAGCTTAAGTGTTGTAAATTAATGGTTTAGACGTTATAAATTACTAGTTACAATGTTGTTGTTGGATATTTTTTCTTACTTACCTGATATTTATGTTCTTCTTCGATGTTCACTCTCCGGAATTTCAGGCACAAAAGAACTCGCGCGCGACTTCCGTGTTCCTTATATCACTTAACAAGGCGTCGGTTTGTTAATCAAACGGTAACGATTTTTTGACATAGCAGGAGACGGTTTTTCCATTGTAACAAAATCAAATTGAACGATTTCTTAATTTTTATCGTAAATTGGCATCTTTTACGATTTAATACGATATCCATTTTTATCATTTTAATAGTTTCTACAAACTAAGACTAAATTCACACCTACATGATACTAGTTTTCGACTATCGATTAGTTTGGACAAAAAGGGAAAAGAGCCTAAGTGCAGTCGATGACGTTACTGTGAAATAAGTTAAGCTATTAAATAATCAGACAGATAAAATTCATATTAAGCGTTATATTATATTATCGATATTCGTTCATTTACTCGTGCTAATTAAAAAATAAAACGTTCTTTTTTCTTGAGTAACACCTACATCACTGTTTGCGATATTTAAGATTCTTATTTAATGCTTATTTAGAAGTCAGGTACCTTTTTAATTCTTCACAAGTTAAACGATTAAATTTACTCGTTATAGTTGTAACATAAAATGGCTTTATTTCTTCAATACCGCCTGCATCGCTGTGCGTGATACAGTTATTAATTATGTAGCAAATAATATGATCTAATTGGTTGTAATCGCGGTTACGTATTTCTTCGTTAAATCTATCGATGTATTGGGCTATTAGCGCGAGACTTACTGATTCCTCGAGGAATGGTTTGATTCTTATAAATTAATGTTTTAAATGTGCCAATTATTGTTTCAATTGTTATAAATTAATAGTTTAATCGTTGTCAATTATTTGCTTAAATGTTATAAATTAATAGCTTAAGTGTTATAAATTAATAGTTTGAGTGTTAGGAATTAATGGTATAAATGTAAAAATTAATAGCTTAAATGTTATGAATTTGTGACTTATTGTTGTAAATTCATGACGTAAATATTGTAAATTAATGGCTTAAATGTTATAAATTAATAGTGCAGTCCAGTGTAGATCATCCAAAATGATCTTAGGGGCTTTTGTTGATCCAAACTGGACTGTTGCGTAGTTCTTGGCTTGGTATCGTCTTCCAAAGATTAATCGACTGATTAATTTTTGGAAAACGATGCCAATTACCAGGTCTCAAAACGAGGAGGTGACTACGCACGAGACCCGCCCATGGTTTATTTAACACTGCACATCGATCTCGACATTCAACCTATTGGCAGAATGTCCAGTTTTGACACTACTTGACCATGGGCCTGCGTAAAGAAATAGTTGTTTCGTAGTCTAACTGCGAAACACATATCTCCAACGCAGCGCTAACATGAATCTTTACAAACGTAGGACAAGGCATACGTAACGCATCATCTATCTCCCACACAACGATTACATCGATCAGTACAAATATACAATAATTCGCATCCCTACTGGCAACATTCGGTATCAAAGACACATTTATCTAACTTGGAGCGAAAAGAAGAAGATGAAGCTACTGACACTGTCCCGAAACGGACGAGATCGCGATCTCTCGAAAGAACTAACAAACCTACGCGACGTACCCCCGTACACGAGATAACCCCGAGGTTCAACGGAAAGCCCAAGAATTGGCCGTAACTCGATTCCTGTTTCGCCGTTCGAAACTTATACGAGTCGCGGTCGATGGCGCCGACAGATGATGCGAGTGATCCACTAGTAATTCAGCCGTGGATCCAGCACATAGGCCAGCAACTTGACACACTCCAACTGAACAAGTGGAACCCGGGGAGGGACCGCTGAACAGGATTACGAAGGCAAGAGGCCCCAACTGAACAGTGGGGTCCACTCACAGGGAGGGACCGCTGAACAGGATTACCAAGGCACGAGGCCCCAACTGAACAGTGGGGTCCACTCACGGGGAGGGACCGCTGCACAGGATTACGAAGGCAATACCTCAACTGAACAGTGGGGTCCATTCCCGCGGGGCCGAACAGGATTACGGAGGACGTGAAATTGCTGGTCCCTGACCGAGTACCGAAGTACCAATCGGACAGGACTGCAGATCCACGACTGAATCCCCAACAGATTAGCAAGCATCACCGGCACGACGACAACTCCCGTGATCCGATGCAAACGTTGAGCAGTCACCAAGACAGAGCTGTCCTTGGGCGACTTACGAATCCGAAGAGTTGTCTAGAGCACATTGACCCGCACGCACCCGAAATACACGCGAGCGAGTACGCCACGCGACAGTTTGAAAGAACTGAGTGATCGCGAACCGATATATCGTGGGAACAATTTTTCCAGTATGGTTAGCGAGGGGATCAAGAGAGACGAGATCTTTATTTGTCGTTCCAAGATAGATAAGTATCTTTGTACAGAATGAGCTTACAATGTACATAACATAGGTATCTATCTTATGATTAATTAAAGCTAATACGCTCGCATCCCACGGTGTCCTGCGATGTCCCACGATGTCCCACGTTGCCCCCGCGGGGGGGTATTAGTCCAGTTTAGATCACCAAAACTATTTTGGGTGATCAAGACCAGACTATATTCAAGTAGTTTTTAGCTTGATATCGTTTTCGAATAATAATACTAATATTCGAAATAGTACTTGGTGTATTATTATTTGGAAAACGATACCAATTACCGGGACCCACCACGAGGAGGTAACTACGCTCAGGTCCCATTTACATATGAGTTTTTACGCATTGGAAGCAGAGATGTAAAATTATTTTATAATAAAGCGACATTGTAGCGGCAGCATTGTTTTGTCCGGAGTTTATTTGTTTTTAAATTACTTGTAATCTAACGGTTTTGGTACTCCGAGGCAAAACAACAACACTATTTGAAATGTCCTATGACTCATGTGCTGCTACAGATAAGAAGTCGTTGCCTTCGGTTAAACTACACTTGCTTCCTTGATTCCATGAATATGGTGTTGTTTCCTTGGTTTTTAGCAGACATGGAAAATTACATCTTAAAATTACACTCTGCGTTACCACTGCTTTTATACAAAATAGTGAAATGAGAAATTAAGTACTGTATTTAAAATTCAAAAATAATGCTATATAGAAATAAAATAGCAATCCAGGGACCTGAAAGATTTCGTTAATAAAATAGTACAATATAAATCATTAATTCACTCACATTGATGGTACTGATTTAAATCAATGAATGTAGAGTTGCTTCCGATTAATGGTACAACTGTTATAAATTAAGAGCACAATTACTTTGAATTAATGGGAGAATATGGTTATAAATTATTGGTATAGCTGTTAAGAATTAATGGAGGAATTGTTTTAGATTAATGGCTTAAATATTATAAATTAATGGCTTAGATGATATAAATTAATAGTTTAAATATTGTAAATTAGTGGCTTATATGTTGTAAATTAATAGCTTAAATGTTATAATTTAATGGCTTAGATGATATAAATTAATAGTTTAAATGTTATAAATTATTGGCAAAATGTATAAAATAACAGTTCAAAAGTTAGAAATTAATGGCTTAAATGTTATAAATTAATAGCTTAAATGTTATAAATTAATGGCTTAAATGTATAAAATAACACATTAAATGCTGTAAATTAATGGTTTAAATGTTATAAATTAACAGTTTAAATGTTATAAATTAATAGCTTGAATGTTATAATTTAATGGCTTAGATGATATAAATTAATAGTTTAAATGTTATAAATTAATGGCTAAATGTATAAAATAACAGTTCAAAAGTTAGAAATTAATGGCTTAAATGTTATAAATTAATAGCATAAATGTTATAAATTAATAGTTTAGACGTTATAAATTAATTCCTTAAATGTTATAAATTAATAGCTTAAATGTATAAAGTAACACTTTAAATGTTGTAAATTAATGGTTTAAATGTTATAAATTAACAGTTAAAATGTTATAAATTAATAGCTTGAATGTTATAATTTAATGGCTTGGATGATATAAATTAATAGTTTAAATGTTATAAATTAATGGCTAAATGTATAAAATAACAGTTCAAAAGTTAGGAATTAATGGCTTAAATGTTATAAATTAATAGCATAAATGTTATAAATTAATAGTTTAGACGTTATAAATTAATCCCTTAAATGTTATTAATTAATGGCTTGAATGTTATAAATTAATAGCTTAAGTGTTGTAAATTAATGGCTTAAATGTATAAAATAACACATTAAATGCTGTAAATTAATGGTTTAAATGTTATAAATTAACAGTTCAAATGTTATAAATTAATAGCTTGAATGTTATAATTTAATGGCTTAGATGATATAAATTAATAGTTTAAATGTTATAAATTACTGGCTAAATGTATAAAATAACAGTTCAAAAGTTAGAAATTAATGGCTTAAATGTTATAAATTAATAGCATAAATGTTATAAATAAATAGTTTAGACGTTATAAATTAATTCCTTAAATGTTATAAATTAATGGCTTGAATGTTATAAATTAATAGCTTAAGTGTTGTAAATTAATGGTTTAGACGTTATAAATTACTAGTTACAATGTTGTTGTTGGATATTTTTTCTTACTTACCTGATATTTATGTTCTTCTTCGATGTTCACTCTCCGGAATTTCAGGCACAAAAGAACTCGCGCGCGACTTCCGTGTTCCTTATATCACTTAACAAGGCGTCGGTTTGTTAATCAAACGGTAACGATTTTTTGACATAGCAGGAGACGGTTTTTCCATTGTAACAAAATCAAATTAAACGATTTCTTAATTTTTATCGTAAATTGGCATCTTTTACGATTTAATACGATATCCATTTTTATCATTTTAATAGTTTCTACAAACTAAGACTAAATTCACACCTACATGATACTAGTTTTCGACTATCGATTAGTTTGGACAAAAAGGGAAAAGAGCCTAAGTGCAGTCGATGACGTTACTGTGAAATAAGTTAAGCTATTAAATAATCAGACAGATAAAATTCATATTAAGCGTTATATTATATTATCGATATTCGTTCATTTACTCGTGCTAATTAAAAAATAAAACGTTCTTTTTTCTTGAGTAACACCTACATCACAGTTTGCGATATTTAAGATTCTTATTTAATGCTTATTTAGAAGTCAGGTACCTTTTTAATTCTTCACAAGTTAAACGATTAAATTTACTCGTTATAGTTGTAACATAAAATGGCTTTATTTCTTCAATACCGCCTGCATCGCTGTACGTGATACAGTGATTAATTATGTAGCAAATAATATGATCTAATTGGCTGTAATCGCGGTTACGTATTTCTTCGTTAAATCTATCGATGTATTGGGCTATTAGCGCGAGACTTACTGATTCCTCGAGGAATGGTTTGATTCTTATAAATTAATGTTTTAAATGTGCCAATTATTGTTTCAATTGTTATAAATTAATAGTTTAATCGTTGTTAATTATTTGCTTAAATGTTATAAATTAATAGCTTAAGTGTTATAAATTAATAGTTTGAGTGTTAGGAATTAATGGTATAAATGTAAAAATTAATAGCTTAAATGTTATGAATTTATGACTTATTGTTGTAAATTCATGACGTAAATATTGTAAATTAATGGCTTAAATGTTATAAATTAATAGTGCAGTCCAGTGCAGATCATCCAAAATGATCTTAGGGGCTTTTGGTGATCCAAACTGGACTGTTGCGTAGTTCTTGGCTTGGTATCGTTTTCCAAAGATTAATCGACTGATTAATCGCACGAGACCCGCCCATGGGTTATTTAACACTACACATCGATCTCGACATTCAACCTATTGGCAGAATGTCCAGTTTTGACACTACTTGACCATGGGCCTGCGTAAAGAAATAGTTGTTTCGTAGTCTAACTGCGAAACACATATCTCCAACGCAGCGCTAACATGAATCCTTACAAACGTAGAACAAGGCATACGTAACGCATCATCTATCTCCCACACAACGATTACATCGATCAGTACAAATATACAATAATTCGCATCCCTACTGGCAACATTCGGTATCAAAGACACATTTATCTAACTTGGAGCGAAAAGAAGAAGATGAAGCTACTGACACTGTCCCGAAACGGACGAGATCGCGATCTCTCGAAAGAACTAACAAATCTACGCGACGTACCCCCGTACACGAGATAACCCCGAGGTTCAACGGAAAGCCCAAGAATTGGCCGTAACTCGATTCCTGTTTCGCCGTTCGAAACTTACACGAGTCGCGGTCGATGGCGCCGACAGATGATGCCAGTGATCCACTAGTAATTCAGCCGTGGATCCAGCACATTGGCCAGCAACTTGACACACTCCAACTGAACAAGTGGAACCCGGGGAGGGACCGCTGAACAGGATTACGAAGGCAAGAGGCCCCAACTGAACAGTGGGGTCCACTCACAGGGAGGGACCGCTGAACAGGATTACCAAGGCACGAGGCCCCAACTGAACAGTGTGGTCCACTCACAGGGAGGGACCGCTGAACAGGATTACGAAGGCAATACCTCAACTGAACAGTGGGGTCCACTCCCGCGGGGCCGAACAGGATTACGGAGGACGTGAAATTGCTGGTCCCTGACCGAGTACCGAAGTACCAATCGGACAGGACTGCAGATCCACGACTGAATCCCCAACAGATTAGCAAGCATCACCGGCACGACGACAACTCCCGTGATCCGATGCAAACGTTGAGCAGTCACCAAGACAGAGCTGTCCTTGGGCGACTTACGAATCCGAAGAGTTGTCTAGAGCACATTGACCCGCACGCACCCGAAATACACGCGAGCGAGTACGCCACGCGACAGTTTGAAAGTACTGAGTGATCAGGAACCGATATATCGTGGGAACAATTTTTCCAGTATGGTATGCGAGGGGATCAAGAGAGACGAGATCTTTATTTGTCGTTCCAAGATAGATAAGTATCTTTGTACAGAATGAGCTTACAATGTACATAACATAGGTATCTATCTTATGATTAATTAAAGCTAATACGCTCGCATCCCACGGTGTCCTGCGATGTCCCACGATGTCCCACGTTGCCCCCGCGGGGGGGCTATTAGTCCAGTTTAGATCACCAAAACTATTTTGGGTGATCAAGACCAGACTATATTCAAGTAGTTTTTAGCTTGATATCGTTTTCGAATAATAATACTAATATTCGAAATAGTACTTGGTGTATTATTATTTGGAAAACGATACCAATTACCGGGACCCACCACGAGGAGGTAACTATGCTCGGGTCCCATTTACATATGAGTTTTTACGCATTGGAAGCAGAGATGTAAAATTATTTTATAATAAAGCGACATTGTAGCGGCGGCATTGTTTTGTCCGGAGTTTATTTGTTTTTAAATTACTTGTAATCTAACGGTTTTGGTACTCCGAGGCAAAACAACAACACTATTTGAAATGTCCTATGACTCATGTGCAGCTACAGATAAGATGTCGTTGCCTTCGGTTAAACTACACTTGCTTCCTTGATTCCATGAATATGGTGTTGTTTCCTTGGTTTTTAGCAGACATGGAAAATTACATCTTAAAATTACACTCTGCGTTACCACTGCTTTCATACAAAATAGTGAAATGAGAAATTATGTACTGTATTTAAAATTAAAAAATAATGCTATATAGAAATAAAATAGCAATCCAGGGACCTGAAAGATTTCGTTAATAAAATAATACAATATAAATCATTAATTCACTCACATTGATGGTACTGATTTAAATCAATGAATGTAGAGTTGCTTCCGATTAATGGTACAACTGTTATAAATTAAGAGCACAATTACTTTGAATTAATGGGAGAATATGGTTATAAATTATTGGTATAGCTGTTAAGAAATAATGGAGGAATTGTTTTAGATTAATGGCTTAAATATTATAAATTAATGGCTTAGATGATATAAATTAATAGTTTAAATATTGTAAATTAGTGGCTTATATGTTGTAAATTAAAAGCTTAAATGTTATAATTTAATGGCTTAGATGATATAAATTAATAGTTTAAATGTTATAAATTATTGGCAAAATGTATAAAATAACAGTTCAAAAGTTAGAAATTAATGGCTTAAATGTTATAAATTAATAGCTTAAATGTTATAAATTAATGGCTTAAATGTATAAAATAACACATTAAATGCTGTAAATTAATGGTTTAAATGTTATAAATTAACAGTTTAAATGTTATAAATTAATAGCTTGAATGTTATAATTTAATGGCTTAGATGATATAAATTAATAGTTTAAATGTTATAAATTAATGGCTAAATGTATAAAATAACAGTTCAAAAGTTAGAAATTAATGGCTTAAATGTTATAAATTAATAGCATAAATGTTATAAATTAATAGTTTAGACGTTATAAATTAATTCCTTAAATGTTATAAATTAATAGCTTAAATGTATAAAGTAACACTTTAAATGTTGTAAATTAATGGTTTAAATGTTATAAATTAACAGTTAAAATGTTATAAATTAATAGCTTGAATGTTATAATTTAATGGCTTGGATGATATAAATTAATAGTTTAAATGTTATAAATTAATGGCTAAATGTATAAAATAACAGTTCAAAAGTTAGAAATTAATGGCTTAAATGTTATAAATTAATAGCATAAATGTTATAAATTAATAGTTTAGACGTTATAAATTAATCCCTTAAATGTTATTAATTAATGGCTTGAATGTTATAAATTAATAGCTTAAGTGTTGTAAATTAATGGCTTAAATGTACAAAATAACACATTAAATGCTGTAAATTAATGGTTTAAATGTTATAAATTAACAGTTCAAATGTTATAAATTAATAGCTTGAATGTTATAATTTAATGGCTTAGATGATATAAATTAATAGTTTAAATGTTATAAATTACTGGCTAAATGTATAAAATAACAGTTCAAAAGTTAGAAATTAATGGCTTAAATGTTATAAATTAATAGCATAAATGTTATAAATAAATAGTTTAGACGTTATAAATTAATTCCTTAAATGTTATAAATTAATGGCTTGAATGTTATAAATTAATAGCTTAAGTGTTGTAAATTAATGGTTTAGACGTTATAAATTACTAGTTACAATGTTGTTGTTGGATATTTTTTCTTACTTACCTGATATTTATGTTCTTCTTCGATGTTCACTCTCCGGAATTTCAGGCACAAAAGAACTCGCGCGCGACTTCCGTGTTCCTTATATCACTTAATAAGGCGTCGGTTTGTTAATCAAACGGTAACGATTTTTTGACATAGCAGGAGACGGTTTTTCCATTGTAACAAAATCAAATTAAACGATTTCTTAATTTTTATCGTAAATTGGCATCTTTTACGATTTAATACGATATCCATTTTTATCATTTTAATAGTTTCTACAAACTAAGTCTAAATTCACACCTACATGATACTAGTTTTCGACTATCGATTAGTTTGGACAAAAAGGGAAAAGAGCCTAAGTGCAGTCGATGACGTTACTGTGAAATAAGTTAAGCTATTAAATAATCAGACAGATAAAATTCATATTAAGCGTTATATTATATTATCGATATTCGTTCATTTACTCGTGCTAATTAAAAAATAAAACGTTCTTTTTTCTTGAGTAACACCTACATCACTGTTTGCGATATTTAAGATTCTTATTTAATGCTTATTTAGAAGTCAGGTACCTTTTTAATTCTTCACAAGTTAAACGATTAAATTTACTCGTTATAGTTGTAACATAAAATGGCTTTATTTCTTCAATACCGCCTGCATCGCTGTACGTGATACAGTTATTAATTATGTAGCAAATAATATGATCTAATTGGCTGTAATCGCGGTTACGTATTTCTTCGTTAAATCTATCGATGTATTGGGCTATTAGCGCGAGACTTACTGATTCCTCGAGGAATGGTTTGATTCTTATAAATTAATGTTTTAAATGTGCCAATTATTGTTTCAATTGTTATAAATTAATAGTTTAATCGTTGTTAATTATTTGCTTAAATGTTATAAATTAATAGCTTAAGTGTTATAAATTAATAGTTTGAGTGTTAGGAATTAATGGTATAAATGTAAAAATTAATAGCTTAAATGTTATGAATTTGTGACTTATTGTTGTAAATTCATGACGTAAATATTGTAAATTAATGGCTTAAATGTTATAAATTAATAGTGCAGTCCAGTGCAGATCATCCAAAATGATCTTAGGGGCTTTTGGTGATCCAAACTGGACTGTTGCGTAGTTCTTGGCTTGGTATCGTTTTCCAAAGATTAATCGACTGATTAATCGCACGAGACCCGCCCATGGGTTATTTAACACTACACATCGATCTCGACATTCAACCTATTGGCAGAATGTCCAGTTTTGACACAACTTGACCATGGGCCTGCGTAAAGAAATAGTTGTTTCGTAGTCTAACTGCGAAACACATATCTCCAACGCAGCGCTAACATGAATCTTTACAAACGTAGAACAAGGCATACGTAACGCATCTTCTATCTCCCACACAACGATTACATCGATCAGTACAAATAAACAATAATTCGCATCCCTACTGGCAACATTCGGTATCAAAGACACGTTTATCTAACTTGGAGCGAAAAGAAGAAGATGAAGCTACTGACACTGTCCCGAAACGGACGAGATCGCGATCACTCGAAAGAACTAACAAACCTACGCGACGTACCCCCGTACACGAGATAACCCCGAGGTTCAACGGAAAGCCCAAGAATTGGCCGTAACTCGATTCCTGTTTCGCCGTTCGAAACTTACACGAGTCGCGGTCGATGGCGCCGACAGATGATGCCAGTGATCCACTAGTAATTCAGCCGTGGATCCAGCACATAGGCCAGCAACTTGACACACTCCAACTGAACAAGTGGAACCCGGGGAGGGACCGCTGAACAGGATTACGAAGGTAAGAGGCCCCAACTGAACAGTGGGGTCCACTCACAGGGAGGGACCGCTGAACAGGATTACCAAGGCACGAGGCCCCAACTGAACAGTGGGGTCCACTCACGGGGAGGGACCGCTGAACAGGATTACGAAGGCAATACCTCAACTGAACAGTGGGGTCCACTCCCGCGGGGCCGAACAGGATTACGGAGGACGTGAAATTGCTGGTCCCTGACCGAGTACCGAAGTACCAATCGGACAGGACTGCAGATCCACGACTGAATCCCCAACAGATTAGCAAGCATCACCGGCACGACGACAACTCCCGTGATCCGATGCAAACGTTGAGCAGTCACCAAGACAGAGCTGTCCTTGGGCGACTTACGAATCCGAAGAGTTGTCTAGAGCACATTGACCCGCACGCACCCGAAATACACGCGAGCGAGTACGCCACGCGACAGTTTGAAAGAACTGAGTGATCGCGAACCGATATATCGTGGGAACAATTTTTCCAGTATGGTAAGCGAGGGGATCAAGAGAGACGAGATCTTTATTTGTCGTTCCAAGATAGATAAGTATCTTTGTACAGAATGAGCTTACAATGTACATAACATAGGTATCTATCTTATGATTAATTAAAGCTAATACGCTCGCATCCCACGGTGTCCTGCGATGTCCCACGATGTCCCACGTTGCCCCCGCGGGGGGGTATTAGTCCAGTTTAGATCACCAAAACTATTTTGGGTGATCAATACCAGACTATATTCAAGTAGTTTTTAGCTTGATATCGTTTTCGAATAATAATACTAATATTCGAAATAGTACTTGGTGTATTATTATTTGAAAAACGATACCAATTACCGGGACCCACCACGAGGAGGTAACTACGCTCGGGTCCCATTTACATATGAGTTTTTACGCATTGGAAGCAGAGATTGTTATTTCGACCAATCGCGGGGAGACGCAATCGCGCGGAGAGACGTCAACGGGAGTCGTAAATTCCCGTTACGATTATACTAATCGACACCACGAGTTGATCGATCCCCTGATTTCCGTTAAGATAATAGGGGTGATTATGTTTATATAACACTGTGATTCACAGAATTATAAAATATATATTTCCAACACTTAAACTACACTGTTGAGTAGATACAAATCGTCGATAATACCTTGTCGCACGAATATGAGATAGATATGACTAATAGAGCAAGGTTCGTACAATCGAATTTCGTATGTTAGTGGACGTAGCACTAGAGGATACTTGATAGACACTAGATTTTGATGTTAGACTTCGACGTTGTCGTATGTAGAAGAAGTAAGTTGACTTGACCCTCCTGATGTAGCAGGAGAAGTCTGCGACTTGACTCTCCGAGAGTCGTAGGAGAAGTGACGAGTAGGAAACCTCCGACCAACGTGGTTCGTGAGTGACCTTGTGCATGGGAAAACCCAGCCTGTTCTATTAGACAGATGTTCGATTTTTCCTAATGGGCGCGTACCCGCTTTCTCCGTGTTTTTAATTGCGCCTAATAAACCCAAGGACCTCTCTAAAAACCAGATGTGCGTCGCAAATATTTCTAGCCTTAAGAAAGCTTTCAGGACGACGGATGGAATGCAGATACATGTGTACACAATGCAAGAGAAAGTTATGGTTGGTCCTCAGGTTTATTGAGGGTCGAAATGACGTTACGCAGGCCGTCGGCTGGCCGGTCGCGAGAGCTGCAGCGCAGATGTTTTAGGCGACGTAACATCCTCCCTCCGTTGAGAGGGTACCGATCAAAATTTCTGGTAGGTAGAGTTACTTGGAGCTGCCGCCCAACTCTTTGTTGATTGCTGATTGTCCGTGGTCTGCTGGATGGGGTCAGCTCGAGCGTAGGACGTGCTGCGTGGCACCTCGATCCGCGAGGCTCGTTGTCGTGTGGATTGTGATTGTCTGGATGAGGCCGTCTCCGCCAGAATGTATTCGATAATACGGCCGAGAGGCCGTTGCGTTGAGGATATGTTGTCTTCCTTGCGTTCTGGATCGTCGCGGTCCTCGGCATTGCCTAGATAGTTTCTGTTGAAGTTCACGAACCAGGACGTGTCGTGAAACAGCTCGGCCCATGAAGTGTCGTGGAACACCTCGTCCCAGGAGGTGTCGTTATATATCTCTCCGATTTCACAACGGAAAGTGAAATTCGCATGTAGATGCGTTGTGGAAACGTGAAGAAGATCTATGGTTGGTTGGGGAACAGGACTCCCCCCGCTGACCCATTCGTGTCGCGCCGTCTTGATGATGCGTGGTGGTTGGACCGGCGTGGACCAATTATCCGCAAAAGGCAAAATCAGAGACTTGTTCGAGGCAGCGCTCTGTGGCCGGGTATTGGGATCCGAAGGAGTGTTCTGAAAACTATCAATATCAATTACGTAATTATTCACGGTAGCAATAACGTAGATATTATTTCGCTTCGAGTTATTCGCAGCTGTGGCCCCTGTCGGCCATGGAGAGTGAGGACTCTTCACGGAATGTCCCGGAGAATGAATGAGAGTCTCCGATACGATGTTTATGCCAAATGTTGCGTGTGACGGTATGCAGAACAGGTTATTAACCGTCGAAGTGTTGATAAAGGAACGTCTGTTCCCAGATAATTCTATCATCGTGAATTTCGGAGAGTCTTCTGTAGGTTTCGCTTCTAGATTGGCTTCGGTATCCTTGACGGGATTTGACCCGCTACTCTCGTCGTTTTGAATTACAGTTGCAGGGCATCGCCCATCCTGTAACAGCTTCGGAAAGAATGTTTGCGACATCTTGTCGCCTGGTGAGGTTTTCTCTCTCTGTTGATCCAGAGAATCGTGAAGTGTTGTCTTCAGGACGCGTGTAGGCGATGAGGTGCGAGTTTCACGCAATGTGCCGCGCGGATTAGGCGATGAGATCCGCGTGTCAGGCGACGATATCGACGTTGGATTCGACGCGTTGTTTTTTGCCGGCGGAGTATGGCCGCTGTTGTCCTGGACGGGATTGAGTTCCTTCTGGTCCAGAGTATCTTGAGCGGTTTGCTGATTCAAGGCGTTTTGTGTCGTTGAATCAGATTGTTGTGATGCTGACGATGTGAACGTGGTCGTCGTCAGGTCGCGTATGGGGGACACGTTGTGAGTATCACGCGATGAGCTCCGCATGTCAGGCGACGGTATCGGCGCTAGGTTCGACGCGATATTCTCCGTCGGCTGGCGTTTCACGCATGAATCGCGTGCTTTTAATGTCGAAGGGGTTGTTGATGGTAGTAGGTCAAAGAGGTCCAGGATCCGTACGTCAATCTTAAGATGCTCTCGCAATAAAGAGTCTGCATGAGCAATTTCCCCCTCATCTAACGCTTCCAGCTCGTCCTGAACCTCGATTATCTTCCTCCAATTCTCGTCGAAGAAGTTACGGCATGCTATGAGGGAGTTCTTTTCTACCCGTCCAGACGCTTCATATTCGTCGAGTTGACGCTTCGTGGTCGCGAGTCGGCGGACTAAGATGCTTCGTCTCCGCCGCAGTGTGCTGATCGGTTCAGCGTGGGCCACATTTGAGTTTAATGGCAGGAACGAGTTTACCTTAATCAAATGGACGTTGATCTAGGAATCGGTAGCTACTCGTTACAGTGCGGTGTGGGCTCGCGTATGTGCTGAGCGAGGAAGGAGTTCCTTTCCGATGGCAGCTCCTTTGGCTAGTTGCCTAAGTCTTTGGAATGTGGATTTCACACGACACTGTATAGTCACTGGTCAATGCGCTTTCTAATGGCGCAAAATCCGGCTCGAAGGACCATGTTATTTCGACCAATCGCGGGGAGACGCAATCGCGAGGAGAGACGTCAACGGGAGTCGTAAATTCCCGTTACGATTATACTAATCGACACCACGAGTTGATCGATCCCCTGATTTCCGTTAAGATAATAGGGGTGATTAAGTTTATATAACACTGTGATTCACAGAATTATAAAATATATATTTCCAACACTTAAACTACACTGTTGAGTAGATACAAATCGTCGATAACACCTTGTCGCACGAATATGAGATAGATATGACTAATAGAGCAAGGTTCGTACAATCGAATTTCGTATGTTAGTGGACGTAGCACTAGAGGATACTTGATAGACACTAGATTTTGATGTTAGACTTCGACGTTGTCGTATGTAGAAGAAGTAAGTTGAGTTGACCCTCCTGATGTAGCAGGAGAAGTCTGCGACTTGACTCTCCGAGAGTCGTAGGAGAAGTGACGAGTAGGAAACCTCCGACCAACGTGGTTCGTGAGTGACCTTGTGCATGGGAAAACCCAGCCTGTTCTATTAGACAGATGTTCGATTTTTCCTAATGGGCGCGTACCCGCTTTCTCCGTGTTTTTAATTGCGCCTAATAAACCCAAGGACATCTCTAAAAACCAGATGTGCGTCGCAAATATTTCTAGCCTTAAGAAAGCTTTCAGGACGACGGATGGAATGCAGATACATGTGTACACAATGCAAGAGAAAGTTATGGTTGGTCCTCAGGTTTATTGAGGGTCGAAATGACGTTACGCAGGCCGTCGGCTGGCCGGTCGCGAGAGCTGCAGCGCAGATGTTTTAGGCGACGTAACAGAGATGTAAAATTATTTTATAATAAAGCGACATTGTAGCGGCGGCATTGTTTTGTCCGGAGTTTATTTGTTTTTAAATTACTTGTAATCTAACGGTTTTGGTACTCAGAGGCAAAACAACAACACTATTTGAAATGTCCTATGACTCATGTGCAGCTACAGATAAGATGTCGTTGCCTTCGGTTAAACTACACTTGCTTCCTTGATTCCATGAATATGGTGTTGTTTCCTTGGTTTTTAGCAGACATGGAAAATTACATCTTAAAATTACACTCTGCGTTACCACTGCTTTTATACAAAATAGTGAAATGAGAAATTAAGTACTGTATTTAAAATTAAAAAATAATGCTATATAGAAATAAAATAGCAATCCAGGGACCTGAAAGATTTCGTTAATAAAATAATACAATATAAATCATTAATTCACTCACATTGATGGTACTGATTTAAATCAATGAATGTAGAGTTGCTTCCGATTAATGGTACAACTGTTATAAATTAAGAGCACAATTACTTTGAATTAATGGGAGAATATGGTTATAAATTATTGGTATAGTTGTTAAGAATTAATGGAGGAATTGTTTTAGATTAATGGCTTAAATATTATAAATTAATGGCTTAGATGATATAAATTAATAGTTTAAATATTGTAAATTAGTGGCTTAGATGTTGTAAATTAATAGCTTAAATGTTATAATGTAATGGCTTAAATATTATAAATTAATAGCTTAAATGTTATAAATTAATGGCTTAAATGTATAAAATAACACATTAAATGCTGTAAATTAATGGTTTAAATGTTATAAATTAACAGTTTAAATGTCATAAATTAATAGCTTGAATGTTATAATTTAATGGCTTAGATGATATAAATTAATAGTTTAAATGTTATAAATTAATGGCTAAATGTATAAAATAACAGTTCAAAAGTTAGAAATTAATGGATTAAATGTTATAAATTAATAGCATAAATGTTATAAATTAATAGTTTAGACGTTATAAATTAATTCCTTAAATGTTATAAATTAATGGCTTGAATGTTATAAATTAATAGCTTAAGTGTTGTAAATTAATGGTTTAGACGTTATAAATTACTAGTTACAATGTTGTTGTTTGATATTTTTTCTTACTTACCTGATATTTATGTTCTTCTTCGATGTTCACTCTCCGGAATTTCAGGCACAAAAGAGCTCGCGCGCGACCTCCGTGTTCCTTATATAACATAACAAGGCGTCGGTTTGTTAATCAAACGGTAACGATTTTTTGACATAGCAGGAGACGGTTTTTCCATTGTAACAAAATCAAATTGAACGATTTCTTAATTTTTATCGTAAATTGGCATCTTTTACGATTTAATACGATATCCATTTTTATCATTTTAATAGTTTCTACAAACTATGACTATATTCACACCTACATGATACTAGTTTTCGACTATCGATTAGTTTGGACAAAAAGGGAAAAGAGCATAAGTGCAGTCGATGACGTTACTGTGAAATAAGTTAAGCTATTAAATAATCAGACAGATAAAATTCATATTAAGCGTTATATTATATTATCGATATTCGTTCATTTACTCGTGCTAATTAAAAAATAAAACGTTCTTTTTTCTTGAGTAACACCTACATCACTGTTTGCGATATTTAAGATTCTTATTTAATGCTTATTTAGAAGTCAGGTACCTTTTTAATTCTTCACAAGTTAAACGATTAAATTTACTCGTTATAGTTGTAACATAAAATGGCTTTATTTCTTCAATACCGCCTGCATCGCTGTACGTGATACAGTTATTAATTATGTAGCAAATAATATGATCTAATTGGTTGTAATCGCGGTTACGTATTTCTTCGTTAAATCTATCGATGTATTGGGCTATTAGCGCTAGACTTACTGATTCCTCGAGGAATGGTTTGATTCTTATAAATTAATGTTTTAAATGTGCCAATTAATGTTTCAATTGTTATAAATTAATAGTCTAATCGTTGTTAATTATTTGCTTAAATGTTATAAATTAATAGCTTGAGCGTTATAAATTAATAGTTTGAATGTTAGGAATTAATGGTATAAATGTAAAAATTAATAGCTTAAATGTTATGAATTTGTGACTTATTGTTGTAAATTCATGACGTAAATATTGTAAATTAATGGCTTAAATGTTATAAATTAATAGTGCAGTCCAGTGTAGATCATCCAAAATGATCTTAGGGGCTTTTGTTGATCCAAACTGGACTGTTGCGTAGTTCTTGGCTTGGTATCGTTTTCCAAAGATTAATCGACTGATTAATTTTTGGAAAACGATGCCAATTACCAGGTCTCACCACGAGGAGGTGACTACGCACGAGACCCGCCCATGGGTTATTTAACACTGCACATCGATCTCGACATTCAACCTATTGGCAGAATGTCCAGTTTTGACACTACTTGACCATGGGCCTGCGTAAAGAAATAGTTGTTTCGTAGTATAACTGCGAAACACATATCTCCAACGCAGCGCTAACATGAATCTTTACAAACGTAGAACAAGGCATACGTAACGCATCATCTATCTCCCACACAACGATTACATCGATCAGTACAAATATACAATAATTCGCATCCCTACTGGCAACATTCGGTATCAAAGACACATTTATCTAACTTGGGGCGAAAAGAAGAAGATGAAGCTACTGACACTGTCCCGAAACGGACGAGATCGCGATCTCTCGAAAGAACTAACAAACCTACGCGACGTACCCCCGTACACGAGATAACCCCGAGGTTCAACGGAAAGCCCAAGAATTGGCCGTAACTCGATTCCTGTTTCGCCGTTCGAAACTTACACGAGTCGCGGTCGATGGCGCCGACAGATGATGCCAGTGATCCGCTAGTAATTCAGCCGTGGATCCAGCACATAGGCCAGCAACTTGACACACTCCAACTGAACAAGTGGAACCCGGGGAGGGACCGCTGAACAGGATTACGAAGGCAAGAGGCCCCAACTGAACAGTGGGGTCCACTCACAGGGAGGGACCGCTGAACAGGATTACCAAGGCACGAGGCCCCAACTGAACAGTGGGGTCCACTCACGGGGAGGGACCGCTGAACAGGATTACGAAGGCAATACCTCAACTGAACAGTGGGGTCCACTCCCGCGGGGCCGAACAGGATTACGGAGGACGTGAAATTGGTGGTCTCTGATCGAGTACCCAAGTACCAATCGGACAGGACTGCAGATCCACGAGTGAATCCCCAACAGATTAGCAAGCATCACCGGCACGACGACAACTCCCGTGATCCGATGCAAACGTTGAGCAGTCACCAAGACAGAGCTGTCCTTGGGCGACTTACGAATCCGAAGAGTTGTCTAGAGCACATTGACCCGCACGCACCCGAAATACACGCGAGCGAGTACGCCACGCGACAGTTTGAAAGAACTGAGTGATCGCGAACCGATATATCGTGGGAACAATTTTTCCAGTATGGTAAGCGAGGGGATCAAGAGAGACGAGATCTTTATTTGTCGTTCCAAGATAGATAAGTATCTTTGTACAGAATGAGCTTACAATGTACATAACATAGGTATCTATCTTATGATTAATTAAAGCTAATACGCTCGCATCCCACGGTGTCCTGCGATGTCCCACGATGTCCCACGTTGCCCCCGCGGGGGGGTATTAGTCCAGTTTAGATCACCAAAACTATTTTGGGTGATCAAGACCAGACTATATTCAAGTAGTTTTTTAGCTTGATATCGTTTTCGAATAATAATACTAATATTCGAAATAGTACTTGGTGTATTATTATTTGGAAAACGATACCAATTACCGGGACCCACCACGAGGAGGTAACTACGCTCGGGTCCCATTTACATATGAGTTTTTACGCATTGGAAGCAGAGATGTAAAATTATTTTATAATAAAGCGACATTGTAGCGGCGGCATTGTTTTGTCCGGAGTTTATTTGTTTTTAAATTACTTGTAATCTAACGGTTTTGGTACTCCGAGGCAAAACAACAACACTATTTGAAATGTCCTATGACTCATGTGCAGCTACAGATAAGATGTCGTTGCCTTCGGTTAAACTACACTTGCTTCCTTGATTCCATGAATATGGTGTTGTTTCCTTGGTTTTTAGCAGACATGGAAAATTACATCTTAAAATAACACTCTGCGTTACCACTGCTTTTATACAAAATAGTGAAATGAGAAATTAAGTACTGTATTTAAAATTAAAAAATAATGCAATATAGAAATAAAATAGCAATCCAGGGACCTGAAAGATTTCGTTAATAAAATAATACAATATAAATCATTAATTCACTCATATTGATGGTACTGATTTAAATCAATGAATGTAGAGTTGCTTCCGATTAATGGCACAAACTGTTATAAATTAAGAGCAACAATTTACTTTGAATTAATGGGAGAATATGGTTATAAATTATTGGTATAGTTGTTAAGAATTAATGGAGGAATTGTTTTAGATTAATGGCTTAAATATTATAAATTAATGGCTTAGATCTATATAAATTAATAGTTTAAATATTGTAAATTAGTGGCTTAGATGTTGTAAATTAATAGATTAAAATGTTATAATTTAATGGCTTAGATGATATAAATTAATAGTTTAAATGTTATAAATTATTGCAAAATGTATAAAATAACAGTTCAAAAGTTAGAAATTAATGGCTTAAATGTTATAAATTAATAGCTTAAATGTTATAAATTAATAGCTTAAATGTATAAAATAACACTTTAAATGTTGTAAATTAATGCTTAAGGTGTTGTTAATTAATAGCTAAATGTTATAAAATAATAGCTTAAATGTATAAAACAACAGTTTAAATGTTGTAAATTAGTGGCTCAGATGTTGTCAATTAATTGCTTAAATGTTAGAAATTAATGGCTTAAACGTTAGAAATTAATAGTTTAAATGTTATAAATTAATTGCTTAAATGTTATAAATTAATGGCTAAATGTATAAAATAACAGTTCAAAAGTTAGAAATTAATGGCTTAAATGTTATAAATTAATTAGCATAAATGTGATAAATTAATAGTTAGACGTTATAAATTAATTCCTTAAATGTTATGAATTAATGGCATGAATGTTATAAATTAATAGCTTAAGTGTTGTTAAATTAATGGTTTAGACGTTATAAATTACTAGTTACAATGTTGTTGTTTGATATTTTTTCTTACTTACCTGATATTTATGTTCTTCTTCGATGTTCACTCTCCGGAATTTTCAGGCACAAAAGAACTCACGCGCGACGTCCGTGTTCCTTATATAACTTAACAAGGCGTCGGTTTGTTAATCAAACGGTAACGATTTTTTGACATAGCAGGAGACGGTTTTTCCATTGTAACAAAATCAAAATGAACGATTTCTTAATTTTTTAACGTAAATTGGCATCTTTTACGATTTAATACGATATCCATTTTTATCATTTTAATAGTTTCTACAAACTAAGGCTAAATTCACACCTACATGATACTAGTTTTCGACTATCGATTAGTTTGGACAAAAAGGGGAA